>NW_026868150.1:443945-646689 GCF_020745735.1 Hemiscyllium ocellatum | reverse complement strand
AATCTCCTCTGCACACTCTCTGAGGCTTCCACATGTTTCCTATAATGAGGCAACCAGAACTGAATACAATATTCAAGTGTGGTTGACCCACAGCTTTATAGAGCTAAGCATTACCTCGTCGATCTGAAACTCAATCCCCGATAATGAAAGCCAACAGACCATTACTCTTAACAACCCTATCAACTTGGGTGGCAACTTTGTGAGATCTATTGACATGAACCCAAGATACCTCTGTTCCTCTACATTGCCAAGAATTCTGCCTTTAAGCCTATATTCTGTATGCAAATGAAACCTTCCAAAATAAATCACTTCACACTTTTTAAGTTTCAAAAATATCTGCACTTATCAGCCCTGCTCTGCATTCTGTCAAAGTCCTGTTGCAAACTACAGCAGCCCTCCAGACTATTCACAACTCCATCAACCTTCATGTCATCGGCAAACTTACTAACCCACCATTTCATTTCCTCAGCAAAGTCATTGATAAAAATCACAAAGAGCATAGTCCCAGAGCCGATTCCTGTGGATCACCATTGGTCACTGAGTTCCAGGTTGAATACTTTCCATCTGTTACCATCCTCTGCCTTCTCTGGGCCAGCCACGCCTGTATCCAGACAGCCAAATTTCCCTGCGTCCCATGCCTCTTTACCTTCTACATGTGCCTACAATGGGGAATTTTATCAAATGCCTTTCTAAAATTCTTGTTCACCACATCTACCTTCATCAACGTGTTTTTGTCACATTTTCAAAGAATTCAATAAGGTTTGTGAGGCATGACCTGTTCCTGAAAAAAAAACATGCTGACTATCTCTAATCAAACTATCGTTTTCTAAGTAATTGTAAATCCTGTCTCTCAGAATTGTCTCCAATACTTAGCCCAGCATTTGTGTAAGCCTGACTGTTCTATAATTCACAGGGCTATCCCTATTCTCTTCCCTGAACAAGAGAATAACATTTGCCACTCTCCAATCATCTGGCACTACTCCAGTGGACAGCGAGGATGCAAAGATTAGCACCAAAGGCACGGCAATCTCTTACATCATTTCCGGGAGTAACCTAGGTTACACCCCATCCGGCCCAGGGGATTTATCTATCCTTATGCTTGTACTTCAATCAGACTGTACTTCCCCTCAACTTGTCTACTCCCTGTCCAATCAACTGATTTAATGCTTTCCATTCCAGTGTTATATACAGTGCTGCCTTCCTGAGCAAGTATAATTCCCAACGTCCTGTGAATCATGGAATCAAAGAAAAAAGAATGCACCAATCCCTTTCTGATAAAGAGCTCATGCCCGAATCGTCGACTCTCCTGCTCCTCGGATACTGCCTGCCCCTGCTGTGCATTTCCAGTACCACACTTTTCGATTCTGATCTCCATCAACTGCAGTCCTTATTTTCTCCATTACTGAGGGCTGTCCCCTCTGCACACTGAGCAAGGAATTAACCATCAGAAACTCATTGTATGTGGAGCTGACAGCTCAGTTCTGTAAGTTGCACTTGATTAATACATTTTTTGAAAAAAGAAATCACGTTTCAACAAATATTTATTCACTCCCAGAGTTACAATTTTGGTTCATGTTTTGGGCAGCCTGATAACAAATACTCAATGATTGAGGAACTCTGAGGCACAGAGTATTCCAGGTGTTTTATATTCCAGCTTATGTTAATACTGGCAGTATTATCAGACAAAGTGATGTGATAGTGGCATGTGGAGGTGAAACATTTTTGCCATCATGGAGACGTGTTTGAGAGAGGTCAGGGCTAACAACTCAACATTCTGTTGTATTGGAACTATACACAGGACAGGGCAGGGTGTTAAAGAGGAGGTGGTGCTGCATTATTAATTAAGGAACAGTTACTGCAGTGAGGAAGGATGATACCTTGGACATGTCTTCAAGTGAGGCCTTTGTGGATCGAGATTAGGGTCCAAACGATGACAGACAAACTGCTGGGGATATTTTATAGAGCCCCAGAAAGATGGAAATGCAGGAGCAAATATATAACCAATTCACTGAGGTGTGCAAAAAACAATTCACTGAGGTTTGAAGGAAAGCAAGTCTGAAGATGTTACAGAGATAGGAAAGCAAGGCTTCAGATGTTAAAGAGTCAGAAAAGCAAGGCTGGAGATGTTACACAGATAGGAAAGCAGGCTTTAAGTGTTACAGGGATAGGAAAGCAAGGCTGGAGATGTTACGGAGATGGGAAAGCAAGGCTGGAGATATTACAGAGATAGGAAAGCAAGGCTGGAGATATTACAGAGATAGGAAAGCAAGGCTGGAACTGTTACAGAAAGAGAGGAAAGCAAGGTTGGAGATGTTGCAGAGAGAGGAAAGCAAGTCTGGAGATGTTACGGAAAGAGAGGAAAGCAAGGCTGGTGGTTGAACAGAGGTAGGAATGAAAGGCTGTACATGTTACAGAGAGAGGATAGAAAGGCTGGAAATATTACCGAGACAGAGGAAAGCAAGGCTGGAGATTTTACACTGATTGGAAAGCAAGGCTGGAAATGTAACAGAGATAGGAAAGCGAGGTGGGGGATGTTACAGAGATAGGAAAGCAAGACTGGATAAATAGTGTGGCCTGTTCATGCTAGAATGGGTTAGTGAGATAATTTTGAACTCATTCACAGGTTTTGGTGAAAGGTGAAGCAGCTGGAGTTTAGAGAGATAGGGAGGGGTGTTGGGGCTGGCGGAATTTACAGTGATAGATGGGGCTATAGTATGATATAAAGGTTGTAGTGATTTGGAGGGTTACTGAGATACAGATGGATGTAGCGGCTGAATGAGATGACAGGGAAAGATACAGAGATACACGTGGATAGTTTAGAAATGGAATTGTGCAATGTCTTAATAGAGAAAATATTGTAGAAATCTGTGGAATAGGCAAGGCACTTGGAGGAACTGAAGGAGTGAGACCTTGGACTGTCCAATCACAAGAGTGATAGAGTGAGTGACAAACAGCACAGAAAAGGCCTTCGATTGATAGTGACAAAAAAGTAAAAGCCCTGCAGACACTGGAAATCCCTCCTTCCTAATGTCTGGGGCTAGGGCTAAATGTGGGAGAGGCGTCCTACAGACTCCTTAAGCAACAATGTGACATAACGAAGCCTCACATGTCAGATCAAACACAGACATGGAAACCTCCTGCTGACTCCCTTACCTCAGCTGATGGATCAGTGTCCCTCTACATTGAACACTTGGAGGACGCACTGACAGAGCGAATGAGCTGAAGCATGTATACTGGGTGGACTATTTCAAAATCACCAAGAGGTGCTCAGCAGCAGCATTCCTGATCGAGATGGTCATGTCCAAAAGAACATAGCTGCGAGACTGGGTCTGCACCAGATGGGCAGGGAACGACTGACAGGGAGAAACATACTTGACCTCATCTTCACCACGGCTGCAGAGACATTGATAGATGACCATATTGGAATATTGACTACCGCATACAGCATTTCTGGAGACAAAGACCCATTGTGAATAATGTGTGTGTGTACAGGCGTGAGTGCACATGTTAGAGGTACTATCACTATGCTAAACGGGACAGAGTTCGAAAATATCTAGAACTCAGCGCTGGCCTGTGTGAGTTGACATGGGACATCAACAGCAGCAGAATAGTACTCCAGCACAATTTTCACTGTCATTGCCTGGCATATGCTCCACTTTACCCTGACCATCAGGCCAGGGATAAACCCTTGTTCAATGGAGAATACAGGAGGGCTGGCCAAGAGCAGCACCAGGAACACCTCAAAAGGAGGTGACGTTACCAAACAGGACCACTTACTCACCAAATAGCATAAACAGCTCGTGACAGACAGATCTAACCAACAAATCTGACCTAATCCCCACAATCCTGTCACATGCAGTCAGGTTGAATGGTGGTGTCAATCAAACAACTCACTGGAGGAGGAGGATCCCCACATATCACCTTCCTCAATGATGGAAGAGCCGGACACAACAACAGAAAAGCTAAGGCGAAAACAGCCAGAACAGTGTTCAGACAGAAGTATCGATAGGATGATCTATTTTAGTCTAATCCAGGTGGCAGTCTTCAGCTAATTCGATTCACTGTGTGGTAATTCCAAACGGCTGGAAGGATTGGGAATGGAAAGGCTGTGGGCCCTGAGAACATTCCATTCAAGCTGTTCCTGCTGGGATACAGCACTAGCATCGAACTGTCAATGTGGGAAACTATCCAGGTGTGTCCTATACATACGCAGACAAACCAGACAATCAATGACTGTCCCATTGCTTTCATCTCTATCATTAATAAAGGAATGAAGACCCACAGTGGTATAAAGCAGCACTTCCTCAGCACCAACCTGCTCACTGAAGGTCAGTTTGGATTCTCATCCCTTGAGCTCATTGAAACCTTGGTTTAACGATGTACAACAAGAGACCACGCAGCTGATTTCTAGAGGTGAGGCAATAGTGACTGCACTCAGCAGTCACTATTGACTGCATTTGACCAAGTATCATATCCAGGACTAACCGCAAAACTGGAGCAAATAGGAATCGTTTGCACTGGCTGACGTTATACCTGGCACAAAGGAAGGTGGCTGGGGTTGGAGGAGAGCAGCCATCTCAGCTCCAGGTCGGACAGCTCCGCAGCAGTTCACCTGTGCTGGTACTTGAGTAAGTCTGTAGATCAGAAATGGAAAATTAAGGCACCATACTCCTACGGGATGATAGGGCTGCTCTCTCATTAGACAGAGCCGACTGGCAGTAGTTTAACTGGACAGCGATCATGACTCAAGTAAGGGAGATGTTGAATAGGACAGCCATTTTCAGTCACCTCAGTCAGCGCAGAATTGAACCCACACTGCTGGTATTCATCGGCTTCCAAACTAGCCATCCAACTGATTGAGTTGACCAAGTCCTCACTCAGCTCCTTGGGGAAGATACTGTAATATTATTCCATTCAGATATGTTGTTAGACACTTCTGGAACAGGTGGAACTAGAAACAAGCATCCTAGCTCAGAGAGAGGGACAGCATCAGTGACTGCAAGAGTGCTCTCTGTCCTAGGTCCAATAATTTCCAGCTACTTCATAAATGACTGTAAAATTACACGTGGGGATGTTTGCCAATGATTGTACAGTGGTCAACACCATTCGTGATTTACTCAGATACTGAAGCAGTCCTTGTCACAGTGCTTAACAGTGACAATACTATTTCCATTACACATGTGCCAGACAACGATTACTTCTATTAATGGAAAATTGAACCACATCTTCTAACATTCAATGCCACCACCATAACTGAACACAGAACAAACAATATCGCGGGGATTACCGTTAACCTGAACTGGACTGACCATATGATTTCATTACGCATTCCTGAAAAGGTCTTATGCTAAAACAAGGACTCTCCTGTACCTCAGATAATACCTGACCTGTTTTGCTTTTCCAGCGCCACTTTTTGACGCATATAAATTCATTGACTACAAGAATATATCAGGTGCAACAAATTCTGCAGGAATAACTCACTTCAAAATTTCCAAAAGCCTGTCCATTATTGCTAAAACACATGTTGAATGTGTGTGTGTGATTAAATACTTCCATTTGCCTGTGTGAGTGCAGCTTCACCCCTCATCCACTGACGCTCAGTAGCAGCAATACCTGCCATCTACTCGGTGCTCTGCAGAAATTTACCAAGGCTTCTTACAACGTACATCTGAACCCCCGACCATCAACAAGCACAAGGGAAGCAGAAACACGGGACCCCCACCATGTTCTTGTTCTGTTCCAAGCCATCGACCATCCTTATTTATGAAGTATATTGCCGTTCCTTCAGTGTCACTGTTTCAAGTTCCCTATCTATCAATAAATGCCGTCCCAATCACATTTCATGAATAAATTAACATAAAAACGATTGTCTCGACCTGTTAAATGCTGCACAATGTGTTTTGGGTTTTGTGAGCTCAGGCTGGTTGGTCCAGGCAGTACCCTGCTTGTTGTGAACAGCTGAAGGGATATGCTATTTGAAACGATCTGTCAGTCTCTCAAAGGTATGGTTTACATACCAAGCATCACAGACACTGGCATTCTCGTCCAACAACACTGAGCTCTCAGATCGACAGAAGCAACTGAAAACGTATTCAGATTTGACTGGAATATATTTAAACACACAGTGACATTGTTGTCACGAAAATGATTATGAGTGAATATTAGCACGGAGAAAGTGTGGACTGCAGATGCTGGAGATCAGAGTCAAAAAGTGTGGTTCTGAAAAAAAACTCAGCCGTTTCGGCAGCATCTGAGGAGCAAGAGAATCGACTATCAGTTAACAATGTTAATACAAGTGAAAATAATTGTGTATTTTCAAAGTCAATTGTAATTAAGAATAATTTAGTCTTGGGTGTGGCAATGAGTCTCATCATTTTTATGCTAATTACTGTGAGTTTTCATCATATTGTTGTTATAACAGTGTACAGATTTTGTGCTTATTGGACAATCGAAAAGTTGGTATTATGAAAGGATATCGGACCTTCAGGAAAGTGTCTTTACTTAATGGTTGTTAACGGTAAAATCAATGCTGCAAACATTTACACAGAGATTTCCAGTTCAAGTAACACACAAGGATGTTGGGTTGGGATCATGCTGGCCATCAATGGAGCTGCACAATTCTGCTTGGATACTGATATTGTGGAGCTAACATACACTCGATATTGTTTATGAGGGATTCAATGTAAGATGCCATGTGCTGCAGGAGCCCATTACCTTTATAACACCTTCATTCAGGATCGGGTCCTAGGAGAAGAATTACAGAGTTTAGGTGGCACATAAGAAGAGATATAGTTGCAAGACATGGCTGTTTACAGATCATTGTTACAAATGTTGAACTGCGTCTGGACCAGGGCCATGTGCTAGTCCATTGACCAGTCTGCCCCACACATATTTCCCTGTTGTCTCCAACCAGTCTATTGTGAGGGATTGTGTGAGTAACTGCGCAGCTCCAGTTTGGGAGCTCTTTCGGCAGATGTTGGAGATGGCCAGTGTTTTAGAGGTTGTGGTGAGGCCCAATAACACTGTGTCGGAATCCAGGCTTATCCGGAAAGTCATTTTCAACAGCTTTGCTGCCTGCAAGATGGTGTGTTCACTGATCTGAACATCAATCGGCTGTTTACTACAGTCACTGAATTGTGTAATAGTTAGGTGTGCGCTCTGGTAATTCAATTATTGCTCACTTCAATTGTTTTCCACTGAAGAAATTATGTTTAGTTTATTTTAAAATATGTAAGAAATAAAGTGATATTAACTCTTCATTACATAAAATTGTGAAAGTGACCTGGTATATATTTCCCATGGACTAATGAAGCAACGGTCAGATATTGTCTGTAAAGCAGGATTCTGTGAACAGGACTATGTCCCAGGCAGGTTCTCTCCCACTGACAGGACACGGCCAGGCAGAGGGGAACAGCTCCTTGGTATATAATCGATATAAGGTGGGATGGTGGCTCAGTGGTTAGCACTGCTGCCTCATAGCACCAGGGTCCCAGGTTTGATTCCAGCCTCGGACAACTGCCTGTGTAGAGTTTGCACATTCTCCCTGCGTCTGCGTGGGTCTTCTCCAACAGTCTAAAGATGTGCAGTTCAGGTGAATTGTCCATGGCCAACTGCGCATAGTGTTCAGTGCATTAGTCAGAGAGGCGTGTGCTGCTCCTCGGAGGTTCGGTGTGGACTGGTTAGGCCAAAGGGCCAGTTCACATTCCGTAGGGAGTCCAATCTAATGATGGTGGTCAGCATTGATGGTGGATCCAGTGGCTGCTAGACTGCTCTATGGCAGGTTATGGTGGAATCACTAAAAGGGAAACATATAATTGACCACATCGTCACCGATCTGCCTGCTGCAGATACAACTCGACATTTCAAATATCCGCAAGAATCGTCACTGCACAATGGGGAGTAAGGGCTATCTTCACATTTTGCAGACCCTCCTCAGCATGATATGTAGCCCCTTGAGTACTGAATGGGACAGACTTTAAACAGATTGAATAATTAATTATGATGCAGCCACGAGGTGCAGAGGGTCATCAGCAGCAGCAGAATCATTCTCTGTACAGCACATACAGTCTGCAGCCCGACATACTTCATACGGTACAGTAACCAGCATGGCCCAACATACCTCACACTGTACAGTAACTATCATGGCCCAACATATCTCCCACTGTACAGTAACCATCACGGCCTGACATACCTCCCACTGTACAGTAACCATCACGGCCCGACATACCTCCCACTGTACAGTAACCATCACACCCCGACATACCCCCCAATGTACAGTAACCGTCACGGTCCAACATACCTCCCACTATACAGTGACCATCACGGTCCAACATATCTCCCACTGTACGGGATGCAAATTGCCAACATCCAGCCCCATGCCCTCCTCAATCAATTTTGTCACTTCCTCAAAACATTCAATCAAGTTTGTGTAACATGATCCTGACATACCTCCCACTGTACAGTAACCCCCACACCACGACATACCTCCCACTGTACAGTAACCGTAACGGCCCGACATTCCTCCACTGCACAGTAATCATCCGGCCCAACATACCTCCCACGGGAGCCATCAAGAGCTGCAAAGTGCTCAGTGTTTAGCACTGCTGTCTCACAGCGCCAAGGTCCTGGGTTCTATTCCAGTCTTGGGTGACTAACTGTGTGGAGTTTGCACATTCACACCATATCTGCATGGGTTTCCTCCCACAGCCCACAGATGTGCAGATCATGTGAATTGGCCATACTAAATTGTTAAGTGTTTTTGTCAGAGGGAAATGGGTGTGGGTGGTTACTCTTGAGAGGGTTGGTGTGGACTGGTTAGGCCGAACGGCCAGTTACCACACTGTAGGGAATCTAATCTAGTCTCCAAGTTTCATGTCAGGAACTTGATGGAATAATCACTTGTCTGAATGACTGCAGCTCCAACAGTACTCCCTTTACTAGGGACAGGCAAAACAGTTTTTTGGGAGGATCATGTTACACAAACTTGATTGAATGTTTTGAGGAAGTGACAAAATTGATTGAGGAGGGCATGAGCTGGATGTTGGCCATTTGCTTCCTTATGGCTGGCTCATACAGAAGGTGAAGTGAAGTGGGATCAGCGGTCAGTTAGTAAGATGGACAGATAACTGATTGGCTATAGAAGACAGAGTAGCAGTGGAACAGTTTTTTTGTGACTGGAGATCTGTACATAGATTGGCGGAATTGCAGATTGTGAGGATGATTTCCAGATAACGCAGCAGGATTTCGGTCAGCTGCAGACTTGGACAGAGAAAACACTGATGTAACTTTATCTGGTTAATTGTGACGTGTTGCATTTTGGAAGGTCTAATGCTGGAGAGAAGTATAAAGTGGATGGAAAAAACGACTGATTGCATCAACATCCGAAGGGATCTTGGTGTACAGCTCCACAGTTCCCTGAAAGTGGCAACACGGTTGGATAGGGTGATCAAGAAGACTGACGGCAAACTTGCAGACATGCATCGGACCATGCAGTATGAAAAATAGCAGGTCATGTTGCAGCTGTAGAGGAACATAGTGCGAGGTACATTTGGAATATTGTGTACATTATTGGTTGCCAAACGATGTTGAAATGTTAGAGAAAATATGGAAAAGTTTTACCAGGATGTTGTCTGGTTTGGTGGGTATTAGCCAGAAGGAGAAATTAAACACACATGGTTTGTTTGCATCTGGGCATTATTGACTATGGGGCTACCTGATAGATATTTACAAAATTGTCAGAGGAATAGATAGAAGTTAGAGGTTTTTTTTCCGAGAGTAGAAATATCAACTACTCAGGACCGTAGGTTTTGGTAAAAAGGAAAAAGTTCAGTAGATATGACAGGTAAGTTTTTTTTTGCTATTCCAGACAGAATATGAAAGTTCCTGGAATGCACTGATAGAGGGGAAGAAGCTAATACAGCAAGGTTTCAGAAGGATTTTGGCTCAAGTATGAGTAAGTAGGGAAATCAATGACATAGAAGGTATCGGAGTAAAAACTTTCTTTTAACTTTAAAATTGCATCATCTGTCAGTGCGGGATTGCTGGACTGAAGGACCTATTCCTGTACTGTACTATTCTTTAAGACAAGATTTGAGCGCGGGAGTGCGGAATGCTCACTGAATGATTATTGATTACCAACAGCCATATTCTGGTGGATCCCTCCCCTCATCAACTTGCAGCTTCAATCGTTCCGCACTGTGGGGAAACTCAATATTGAGAATTGAACATGAATGTCAGAGCTGGTACCTGGTGACGCCATCTTGACCCTCCCTCCTGCGGCCTTCTATCTTGGACACCAACGTCTCGGGGGACACTGCACTGACAGAAGCTGCATGTACTCCACACCCACCAATGCTGTCATCTGACAGATGCCAGCCTCACCATGCCATCCCAGCACATCTCCGACCTACTGACAGTACGCTTCTGTACTTCAGTGCTGCAGTTCAGGGTGCACTGACAACTCTCATCGCAATGCTGCTGCAAGGACACTGTGCTCAGGGACACACACCCAGCTCATGGGCTGTCCCTCTGTGCTGCTCACTCCATGTTTGTACACACTCAGTTTGAGCTGACTTTAATGCTCACAGAATTGTAGCCTTGCTTTAACCTGCCTTTAGCAGAGTTTTCCCTCAGCTAGAGCTGCCATGCTCACCCGCCTGCTGTATTGTGTGTTTACCAATGACACAAACCCAAGAAGCTTGATATCATTGTCCACAGTCAGTCACGGTGCCCAGTAGTGAAACAAGTGAAGTCTCAGATCCCTGTCCGGGAGCTTGGACACGGTAAGTCAGCCTCACGTGGTTGTTAGGGTCAGGATCCTTCCCCTGTGAGGGGGTGAAGAGATGAATGTTAGGCTGCCCCATATCTCTCTTCGCTCTTTGTGCCGGAGTGTGGGATGATTCCTTCCGAAATCTGAGAATTACCAAGAAAGATTAGGGAAATGGAAGTGGTTGGTACAGCTGTTAATGCTGGCACAGCTGGGGGAAAAGTGTCGAGGAGTCCTGAGTGAGTGAGTGGGCAGCATAGACAACAGGCAGAGTTGGGCAGAGGGGCAGAGAAGAGATTACAGAGAGACTGAGAGAAGGTCCTGCATTCACTGAGGGTGGGAGAACATGAGCCTTGGTGCGAGGTGGGTGCAGTAACAGAGAGAAAGAGGGTGAGTTTACAAAGTTCAGATGGTGCCACTTACCCTGGTGGAGTGCAGAAGGCCACTGACCCCCTTCCTACACTGCTGGGCATTCACCCAGAAGGCTGGCACCGCACTGACCCACGGGTCAGCCTCGGACAAAGCTGGAAGGGTCTGATGTCACAGCTTCCCCTGCCAGCCTGGAGGAAGTTAATGTCCGTCTCATGCACCATGTCATTCACCAGGACCAGGGGCTTGGCCACAAAGTGGGCCCTCAGTTTTACCCTCTCTGCCATGTCCAGGCCAGTTTTGAATCCACAATCCAAAAGTAAAATGATTTTTTAAAGATAGTTCCTGGAAACAGGGACGCCAGTGCGTTCTGGGATATCGAGGCTGGGGGCAGTTGTTATGACAAAGGGGAAAGTCATCGCGTTAGTTTCAGATGAGAGGAAGACCACTTGGGCAGCGCGAGTAGTTAATGAAACAGAGTGGGGATGGTATCATGAGAAAATGCAATTCACCTTGTGGAGAGTAACCCTCCATGAAACCCGAATAAAATGAGACTTGACCAAACCATAAGATGGGTTAGGCCTCTGTATGTCTGAATCAAAATAGGGATGAACTATTGGGAGCAACAAACTTGGGGCGGAGAATTATAGAGGAGATTCAAATTCTCAAAAAGGGGTAACACAATGTTCCAGACTTTAAAAGGAGCCGGGGAAAATCTCCTGCCTTACTGTTATCTACATTATCCATCGTCACTGGATCCAGGGATGATGCCGGAGGACAGGAGAATGGCTAATACCGCAACTTTGTTTAATGTGAAGCAAGAGATTGACTGAATAGGTCGAGGCTGGAATTCGGAGACAGTGGATAAACGGTCACTGAGGAAGTCCCAGAGACTCCAGGACAGTCGGTCAGGAATTGTTCCAGGAAGATCGTGTGTACTTTATCTGACTGTGTTGATTTGAGGCAATAATTGTCACTGCATGTGAATTACTTGGATTTGATGAGAGATCGCATGGCAGGCTGCTTAAAAACAGAAGCTATGGGGTCCAGGTGAATAGAGCATACAACCCAGAGAAATGCAAGGCAAGGCATTTGGGGACATCAAGACTAGAGAGGAATGTACAATAAATGAAAGTATGGTTAGTGTGGGCAGGTAAATGAAGGTAGTTGGAAACACTAATAATCTCATTAATGGAGCAAATGGCATCATTTCCTCTGTCAGCCAACGGGCAGAATTTCAAAGCAAGAAGCTTATGCAGGAACAGTATAAATAATGGGTTCAGTCGCAGCTTGGGGACTGTGTGCAGTTCTGGTCACCCCATCACATGGAAGGATGGAATTGGACTGGAGAGGGTACAGAGGAGATTCTTCACACTGTGACAGTGGAAGTGCAGTTATGAGGAAAGATTGGAATGGAGGATGCAAATGATTTGGGGTCCACATATTGTCAGGAGCCTGGATAGAAAAGAAAGGGAGAGAACACCTTGTTCCTGTTGGAGAGCTCAATTACCAGTGGCAATTATTTAATGTAATTGGTTGAAATATTAGAGAAGTGATGAGGAAAGTTATTTCACGCAGTTATGGTCGGGATCTGGGAGTCACTCATGGAAGTGGATAGGCAGAAACTCTCAAATCATTTTAAAAAGGTTCCGGGATCTGCACCTGAAGTCCTTCACTGTCCGGGGAGACAGAACTAGGGCTTTAAAAACAACGTTGCATCTTGTCCAATTCAGAGAGTGGACAGAGTGATCTCCTGTATACTGTGCTATTTTCTGAAGTTTTCCAATGTTACCAATATCTGATCGGATCAATACGCAGGGATGAGGGGTGAGGGCAGGGAGGGGCAGTGTGTGAATGGATTAGCATCACAATAATACTGATCCCATCCTTTATCCACAATGCTACTTCACTGTGTTGGCCTGTGTATCCTTCCTTTAGAAATGGGGAAAATGTTTGATTATCCAGGTCTGTCGTGGTCACACTGCAGCCCCATCTCCATAACGACAGCTACGTCTGACTTGGCTCACTTATTTAAAGCTACCATTTCATTGGCCTGGTTGAAAATTTCCCAGCTTTATTCTTGCCCTACTGAAGGCTGCTGTCAGTCAACTAATGTTTTTCACTCTCAATTATTGCAAATCATTCTCTAAAATCATCCTGAACTTTACAATAAAATGATCGCTGCACTGCAAAATCATCACTTACTGACACTGGATCCACTTGCCCCACCTCTCCCAAGGACCAGGTCCAACAGTACATGCTCTCTTCGGCTGGATACATACGCCTGCACTCAGCTCTCCTCCATGTAACCCAGGAACACTTGACCCTCGTGATCTTCACCACCAGTATCCCTGTCTGTATCTGGAAACATTAAGTTTCTCAGTATAACTAATCTGTAGTATTGCCATCGCTCTCAAATGATCCTGCATATTTATTCTCCATCATTTCTTTGGTTGCTGGCCGACAAACTGTACCTCACAGTGTAATTGTATACTGGTTGTGTAGCTCCAGCCAAATTCATTCTGTCCTTGGACGGATTCTCTTTCTTTTGGACTCCTTAACTAACGCTAATCTAAACCAATACTTCTATCTTCATCCTTTCCCTTCTCTTCTATCATTTTGGCATACTTTATACTCAACAATATTTAACACGGAGTCCTGCCATTCCTTGAGCCAGCTCTCGGTGATCAGTATTTCCACACACCAATCTGCATCTGGAACTCCCCACACTCCGAGTATTCACATCCTTGCAGAGAACCTCCGATTAAGGCGTTCTTTCTTACTCCATCTTTCACGGTTAAACTTGTTGCATATTAGTATCAACTGCGTCTCCCATTATGTTGAGAATCCTGGTAGTCTCCTCTACTATTCCTTTTGGATCCTAAGCACACACCAAGTTATTTTCAATACCTCCCACACACCCCGTAAGGAATTCAGTCCCAGCTTTGTTACGTTAGCCCATCGAGCTTGTACAGTTGCTGCCTTCCCCAGAACCAGTCCCAATGTCCCAGGAATCTGAAGCCCGTCCTGCTGCACCATCGTTTCAGTCGCATTCTCATCTACCGAAAACTCTGAGTCCTGTTCTCACTTGAGACACGGCACTGGGAGTATTACTGGGATTGCTACATTTGCAGACCAGCTTGCTAACCATCCACGTAGCTCCCAAAATTCTGACTCCCAGACCACATCACCCTTCCTACCCAGGTCATTCCAATCAACATGGGCATGACCCTTGACTGCTCACTGTCCCCCAGACGAATGTCCTGCAGACACCGTGGTATTCTTAACCCCACTATCCTGGAATTACAGACATGCTGACACCATCTTCACTTTCCTGTCTTCCCTGTGATGATTGCTCCACCTTCCTTCTCCCTCCACTCCTGTACAGTCAGGCTGCTTGTGGAGCCACAGACATGTCTCTGACTCCCTCCCTTGAGCAGCCAGTACCTTCATCAGTTTCCAAACTGGGAAACCGAATTGGGAGGGAGAGAGTATGATATTTTTTGTATTCACTGACTGTTTCTCTCCGATTGCTTAGTTCCCCAGAACCTTCCTTCTTCCAGGCCGTTTTGTCTGCAAGGTGATCTGCTCTGTGTGTGCTATCCACCTAAGTCTCAGCATCACAGATGTCCCATAGAGTCTCTAGTCACTGTCTGAGCTCCATGACTCAGTGTCCATCTCGGAAACGAGCAGGGGGCTATGACTTCCTAATGTAACAGAACACATTTTCCATCTGAGAAATATGTCTTGCCATGCCTTAAAATACAACATGTCTGGAGTAACTTATTAATTACTTAGAATGAAGTGAACATTCTGGAAAGAGCAATATGGTTAAGCCCCTTGTTAAACTGTGGCTTACTGAGGGTAATTTATTAGATTGGCTCAAAATTTCACTTCTCACTCTTATTTCTGTGTTCAACCCTTATTTCAGAAGTTGCAAAAATAAATTTGCTGACTTATAGCAATTAAGTGACAATCGCTAATAACAGTGTATTTATCAGCCATTGACTTTACAGCCTTTTCTGTGATGACTCTAGCACTTCTTTCAACCTCAGTGCAGGCAGGTCCCAGCAGTAGAAAGTTATCTGTGTGGCTCCCAGGGACGTGTAATCCTCCATCTCCCACTCCACTCTGCTCCCTCACTGGGTCACTACTCTGGGATTCCCAGGTACATGTCATCTTCCAACTCCCACTCCATTCTACTCCCTCACAGGGTCACTGTCTCTGGGACTCCCAGGGACTTTTAATCCTCCAACTCCCACTCCACTCTGCTCCCTCACAGGGTCACCGTCTCTGTAACTCCCAGGTACATGTAATCCTTCAACTCCCACTCCATTCTGCTCCCTCACAGGGTCACCGTCTCTGTGACTCCCAGGGACGTGTAATCCACCAGCTCCACCTCCATTCCGCTCCCTCACAGGGTCACCGTCTCTGTGACTCCCAGGTACGTGTAATCCTCCAGCTCCCACTTGACTCTGCTCCCTCACTGGGTCACTACTCTGGGATTCCCAGGTACATGTAATCTTCCAACTCCCACTCCATTCTACTCCCTCACAGGGTCACCGTCTCTGTAACCCCCAGGTACATGTAATCCTCCAGCTCCCACTCCACTCTGCTCCCTCACAGGGTCACCGTCTCAGTGACTCCCAGGGACGTTTAATCCACCAGCTCCACCTCCATTCTGCTCCCTCACAGGGTCATCGTCTCTGTGACTCCCAGGGAGGTGTAATTCTCCAACTCCCACTCCACTCTGCTCCCTCACAAGGTCACTGTCTCTGTGACTCCCAGGCACGACATTGCCTTGATCCTCAGTACTGATTTATATCCTCCCAATTCGCTGCCTCTGTAATTCCCAGGTATGTTAGCCTCCTGCTCCTGCTCCGAGTTGCTCCCTCGCATGGTCACTTCCTCTGTGACTCAGTGCTGATTTCGAGCCTCCTGCTCTGCTGTATCTCCAACTCTATGTCCCAGTCGGCCTCAATCCTCGATTCTGATTAATATTCTCCTGCTCTGTGCTGCTCTTTCTCATGTTCTCTCCCTTTGTGACTCCCAGGTAATAATAGGCCTCAAGGCTCAGCTGAGATTTATAAAATCCCATTCTGCGTTGCTGTCTTGTAGGATCGCTGTTGTGCCTGGAAGAGAGTGGGAAAGAGGAGGATTAGACAGAGCAGAGGGTGTTACAGTGATTGAGAGAGCTATATGGGTTGGAACAGGTTATCTGTGGAGCGAGGCAAACGTGCAGCAACTAAAAAGGTTTACTGGAAGATATAGTGAGAGTTTCAGACACTGAAGAAGACAAAGGAAATAGAGAGATGGCGGCTTGTTCATGACGTAGCTTTGTAGAGTCTAAAGCGCTTTTTCTGAACTGCTCACGGTGATGTGTAGACTTCAATAAAAGCAAATTGACATCCAGAAAGTGTTATCTGGTCCTGGAGACTTGGATGTAGACTTGGATGTGACAGACTAGGATGTGACATAGTGAGAAGACTTGCAGTAACTGGTGGGAATACAAACCTTTGGGGCACTGGTGGTTTTCAAGGACCCTCAGAAAATGAGGAGGTGCAGAGAATGGGAGCATTTCAGATAGTGAGATTGTAGGGATTGGAATTCCTGAGGTGGATAAGGAGAAAGAAAAGTGCCAATTTAACACATACAACCATTGTAAGTATAGACATTTAGAAAGGGAACCTGTGCTGTCATTGATTGCAGTTATATGGAGAGTAACAGAAACTGAAGGAGTTACAATTTTAAAAATGGAGAGATTTTATGTTTTTGGAAGTTTAAACAAGAAAAAAGAAATTTTAGTGATCTCTAGCACAGGTGGGAATGGAGGAGGTGAGAAATTGTGAGGAACTGTCAGATGCAGTTACAGACATGAGGAGTGTTGTAGCGCCTGCTGGAGGGTACTCAGACAACAACAGTAGTGGCTCAGGAAGGCAGCTCACCACCACCTTCACAGGGAAACCTCAAACGCAACAATAAATGCTTGCTCAGCCAACAAAACTCATGTTCATGAATGAATGAAGGAATAAAAGATCTACAAGTATCACTGAGGTCACTGAGGAAGGCTCTTTCAACAGCACTTCACAAACCGGAACTACTATACCCTGGAAGGACAGGAGCTCCAGGTGCACGGGAATACCAGCATTTCCAAGGTGCCCTTCAAGCCATACTCCATCCTCCCAGCACTGTGTCTGACCCTCCACCCAAAGGACTGCAGTGTGTCAGGAAGGCAGCTCACCACCACCTTCTCCAGTGAATTACAAATGGGAAAGTAATGGGGAAACTCTGCGGTTTACAGCCAGAAAGTAAAATAAATCCAGCAGTGTGTGTGAAAGGAAATTTCCATTTCAGAACAACATGGATAAAGGATTTGTCTGATTGGCACAAGACACAGAGTGTGAAGAAAGGAGCCTTTTTCACAATGGAATATGGTGATGAGGGTAACTCCGCAGGTGTCAGTGCTGGGACTACACGCTACACGTTATACATTAAGAGTCTGAACAAAGAATGTGGAGCGGTACGAGAAACGAATTTCCAAGAAAGATCTCAGCGATTAAATGCCTGTCATATGAGGAGCAAGTGAAGTCTCTGGCTCTGCACTTGATGAAGTTTCAGAGGCAGCAGCAGAATCTCATTCAATCTTTCAGAATACTGAGAGGCCGGGATGGAGTGCACGCGGACAAGATGATTCCACGAGCAGCAGAGACTAGGGGCCAAGTGCACAGCTTCAGAGTGAAGGGACCACCCTTTAGAATAGAGATGTGGAGGAATTTATTCAACCAGAGGGTGATGTATCTGTAGAAATCATTGCTTCATGGGGCTGCGGATGCTAAGTGATTCAGTGTATCTAACTCAGAGATAGCTAGGTTCTTGATAAGTAAGGAGATCGCGGATTACAGGGACAAAGTGAGAGAATTGGGTTGAGAAACAATTCAGCCATAAACAAATAGCGGTATAGACCCGATGGACCAAATGGCCCAATTGTACTCCTATGAATGATGGTTTTATGGACTGCACTTTTTCCATCGGTTTCTAAGTGTGCAGTTATCATTTCTGGCATAGCATTTACAATACATTCAAACACTTTCCTGATTATTGCTGTCACCTCTTGGTTTCAGATCAACTGCAGAAAGCTACATCACCGAGTAACGTGGGAATCGTTGTGTATAAATCTCAGAAAGGTTGCATATGGGGCCAGCAGGTTTTAGAAAAATGCAAGTGGAATTCTGGCATTGATTTCAAAGGGAATGGAGAATAAAAACAGGGAAGGCTTCTCACAACTATACAGGACTCCAGTCAGCTCACATTGAGAATACTGTGATCAGATTTGGTACCCGATCTGGTGGGAAAATGTCCTTGCATTGAAGGCAGCCCAGAGAAGGTCCACCAGCCTGGTCTTCAAAATGGAGGGATCTTGATGAGAAGAAGTGGAGAAGGTTAAACTTGCAGTCGTTAAAAAAAAGAGGCAAAAGTATTGAAACACCGAATATTGTGTTCTTACTGATGTGGTGTTTCCTAGCGCAAGGATCTGTAACTGGAGATAAAGGGGAATACAGACACCAGGGAAGCTAACAGAGAAAAGCTGGGTTGTAGAGATTGGAGAATGTCAGATAGTTCGGGTGGTTTGAGATCACTGTTGTGGGTTAGAGATCAGATAGGTTGTCGGGCTGAAAGATGTCAAGGAGAGATACAGGGTTATCAGTCCTAAAGGAGTTACAGAAATCAGGAGGAATATAGGGATGAGAGATAACTCAGGTAGGGGTGGTCGTTGGAGCTTCAGGAAATACAGAGGCTGGGAGGGTTGTCGGGACTGGAGATTACACAGATGTTGGTGGTAGTTGGAACTCGAGACGTTTTTCGGAGAAAGGGAGGGTTGTAGGCACTGGAGAATAGACAGATTTCGTGGTAGTTGGAGCTGCAGGAGTTTATAGAGACCGGGAGGATTGTTGGTGTCTGGAATTACACTGACATGGACAATATTTGGAGCTGCAGGAGTGAGTGAGATAGGGAGGGTTGAAGGGACTGGAACAGTTCACACAGCCAGGGAGAATTGTAGGGATTGGAGGAACCAGAGATACTGAGAGTTGTAGGGCTTCAGGAGTTCAGATAGCTAGTGAGGAATTTGAAGGCAGGTTTGCATCATTCCCATCAGTAATACAGAGATGCGAAGTGCTGTTCTGTAGGAGGTTACAGAAATCAACAGGATTGCAGTTAAAGGAAGATATTACAAAGACAGTGAGCTGTGGTATTTGAGGAGGTTAAAGTGACAGGATGTATTGAGGAGTTGGAGGCTGCTGCAGGTATTAAACATGCTGCAAGGGATCAATAACCTTACATCGATCAGGGGGATTGGAAGCTCTGGAGACAAAGAATGAGAATTGCAGGAGTTGAAGAATATCACAGAAATGGGGAGTAACATATGAGTTAAAGAAACGACAACATGAGATGAGCTGTATTCAATGGATTCAGGAAAGATACAGGGAGATCCAAAGGGACAACAGATGATCAAAAGGAGAGTGAGGCTTCTCAGTGTAGGATTGCGGTAGTTTAAGCAGCCAGGGAGTATTTTATGGAATGGTGCTATTTACAGAGATTATGAAGTTGTATAGAATTGAGGAACGAACAGTGATATGGAAGGCTGTAGTTAATGAAGACATTTGCTGATGCCGGATGCTGAGGTGCTGGAAATTATATGGACCGGAAGGCGAGACAATCTGTCAGAGCTTACAAAGACAGGAACAGCAATAGAGCCCGGAGACACTAACACAGATAGGGAGCATTGCACTCACTGCAGGAAGTTTCTACTTTCGGGATGGTTGTAGGGGAGTGTAACGTTTACACAGATAAGGGTGTAAGAGCTGGAGAAGGTTATGGAGATGATTAGATTGTTGGGGAGACTGGAGGAGCTTACATTGACAGGACAGATGATAGCGACGGGACGATATTACACAGATCGTAAATCTTATAGAAACTGATCAGGAGAGTCACAAGCATTGGGGTTGGTTCCACAGATCGGGGATGTTGCAGGGAACTGAGAGTATTACGCAGATTGGGAGGATTGTACGATGGCCGCATATTCAGAGTGTTTCAGGATTGGAAAAAAGGAGGGATGTTGGAGCTGTGGGGGTTCACAGAGTCTTGGAGGGTCGAAGGGTTTATGGCTGTTATGGATAGATGGATATATTTAGGGATAGTAATATGGAACACAGATGGAGAGTTTAGATTAGATTCCCTACAGCATGGGAACAGGTACTTCGGCCCAACATTCCACACCGATCCCCCAAGGAGTAAGCCACCCAGACCCACTTCTCTCTGACAATGCACCTAACAGTATGGGCAATTTAGCATGGCCAATTCACCTGTCCTGCACATCTTTGTACTGTGGGAGGAAACCAATGTATACGGAGCACACAGATGAAACCCACGCAGATACGGGAGAACGTGCACACAGACAGTCAGCAAACGCTGGAATCGAATCTGGTTCCCTAGTGCTATGAGCCACCATTGCTCACCAATGAGCCACCGTGCTGTCCCAAATTGCAGAATTACACGAAAAGACGATGTTTGAGGTGCTGGGAGGGCTTTAGTGAGTGGAGGAGCAAACAGAAATGTGGTGTGCTGTTGTGGTTTAGAAAGTGTCTGGAGGTGTTTACACAGATAAGGAGCTCGGTAGGGATGGGGGACGATTGCTGAGATCGTGTGGTGCAGTAAGCCAGGAGGCAGGAGTGTGATCGGACCTGCAGAAGATTACAGTCACATCATGTTCTCTTGGGGGTTGAGGAAGGTACACAGGTGGGTATTTTGGTCCAGGATGGAGGGTTTCACAGAGACGGGGGCACTGTAAGTATTGTGCAAAACTACAGAAATAGGGATTATTGTAGTGAGTGCAGGATGAGATTATTGAGATTGGGCATGTTATCGAGACTGGAGCAATTTACACATAGGGATAGTCGTCAGTATTGGAGTAGGTTTCAAATATACAGCAGGAATATGGAGGAGTGAAGGTTACAGAAATAGGAACATTTCTGGGAATTACAAGCATTCAAGACATTGGTCAAACAAGTTGGACCGAAAGGCATGTTTCCTTGCGGTATGACTCAGTCATATGACAAGAGACAGCGTGAGGCCGGAATATAGAACAGAAAGATCCCAGGTTTCAATCCCATCTCCTTCAAGGCAGCCTGCTTTCCTCTCGGTTGTACTGATCCTCACTAAGACAGCACAGGCCTGGATTGATGACTGTCAACTTACTGTATTGACATAGGAAGGCTCAGTACAGCAAAGACGAAAGTTAACAAGAAGGTGGTGTTTGATCCTGGGACAATCATGCTCTGTGTTCGTTCTTCACAACTGTATCTATGTCATGTCTACTGGACCAAAGTTCGATGTATTAACTACACTCTGCTTTGTGCACTGTGAGTGATCGTACCGATCTGCAGGATTTACTGAAGGCTCCAGATCTCTCTCTCTCTCTCTCTCTCTCTCTCTCTCTCTCTCTCTCTCTCCATATCTCTGGCTGACCGACTGTCTTCAGTGTGGTGATGAACGAAACACGAATGGGAACTCTGCTGAGTCAGGAGTGTCATGAGTACCTACAGGAGACAGAGGAACAGACAGAATGGGAAATTAGACTGATGTAGTGTGGGTACACATGGAGAATGGCACAGAGTCCCACAGGGATCTGGAAAATCCCAGTCTTCATCCCTGGTCTGTGCTGCCTCAACTTCCTGGAGGAGAAAATACTGTTGGATCAGGATCTGGAGTAGCTGCAAAAGGTGCAGTCATAGGCAGAAATTAGACCCTTTGAGTGAGAGATAACACATGGAGAGATGCTGAGTGATAGCACGAGAGGAAGGTATCAGGATCAAACCACGGTCAGGAAGAAGGTGCACTGGGAGCAGTACTCAGGGATGAGGGAGTAATCAGTGGACTAGGCAATGGCCTCGTGTTACTCTCACTCGACTGTTCATCCAGAATTTAATTCCGGTAGCAGGGATACTGATCTGACTACTTATTTCCCTTTAAGTAAGGAAATTTGTTCGGGGCTGCCGGTCTGGTCAACATATAAATCCCGACCCAGAGCAAGGAGGTTGACTCTCAACTGCCCCGTGAAATGATCTGGCAAGCCACTCAGCTCAAGGGCAGCTCAGGGGTGGGCATGAAATGCTGGCCAGCCAGAAACAGCAACATCCCACGACTGAATTAAAAAATAACCTGCTGGGAGCAGTGTCCTGGCCAATCATGACGATAGGTTTATGGACAGGGCTTTAAACTGACAGAGAGGGACAGGGTTCAGGTGAAAGGAGTTTTCCAAATCCAAAGAGAAAAGTTGACGCATCAGAACAGCGTGGGAATGTGACTGAAGACAAGCAGAAAGGAACAGGATGGGACAGTGAATTAGGCTCTGACAGAAAATTCTGGGAAAAGTCAATTACAGTTTTTTTTTGGAATTGTCAAAGTATTGGCAAGATTTGCTTAGCAGAAAGATGTGGTTACAGAAGAAAATGTGTTGTATTGTTCTGTGTTCCAAGCAGGGAGGGTTACAATGGCAGGAAGAGGTTTCAGGAGGCTGGACAGGATGCGATCTGAATGAATCGACACAATTAGAAAGGTTTGCTCGGAGAGCCAGAGGAAACAGAAACACCAATGGCCCGGTCTGAAGCAGATGATCCAGACTGGGATGGGTGTGGGGATTGGAGATGGTTTCACAGGGAAGGAGGACCATAGGGGTTAACAGAAATGCGGAGAGCTGTATGGCCTGCAGGGGTTCATGGAGATGGGGAGGTTGGGAGGGATGGGCCAGTTGACAGGGATAAGGATGTTGGTTGCATGGAGCGGTTTAAACAGTCAGGAATGTTTTAGGCGAATCGAGCAGATTACAGCGATAAAGTGGTTGTATTGACTGGAGGAAGAAACAGATATGGAGGGTAGTCATGGCTGAAGATGTTTATAGATACAGGAAGGTTTAGATTCTGCAGATTATTTAGATATGGAGGGTGTGGAGTCTGACAGATTTTCCAGAACGGCAGTAATTTTGGTTGGAGACAGTTTTTCAGATAAGGGATCATTAGTAACCTCCTCCAGAATGGTCAAAGTGGGAAGGGTTGTATGGGATTTTCCCTTCACACTAACAGGGACATACTGGATTCTTGAGATCACACTTTTAAAAGCCTCCCATTTGCCAGTAATTATTTTTCCTTCAAACCGACTGACCCATGATTTGGACGTTCCAGTGTTGAACTGGGATGGGCAAAGTTAAAAATCACACACAACACCAGCTTACAGGTGAACTATATCTATTTATAGGCACTAGCTTTCGAAGTGCTGCTTCTTCATTAGGTGGTTGTGGATGATAGTCGTAAGACACAGAATTTTTCGCAATAGGATGGCAGTGTCATGGAATGAAATATTAAACAAGTTTTGATTAAGTCTTTCGTCTTTTAGAATGATCACCAGTGCTTCTGAATCTAGCGCTTCCAAACACAGAGGGACCTTGATTATCCAAATGTCAATTATCCGAATATCGGATTATCCAAAGGAGATCTCGCGGTCCCGATAGAAACATTACATCAAAGAGTTGTTTCAACCCTGATTGTGTTTTTTTTTGGTCACGCTAATTAAATCAGATCTAGGCTCACTGAAATGATGCCGAGAATAGTCCTGGACATCAAGCCCAGATACCATCTCCAGATGACTGACCTCCCATCCTCTCTCCCTCTCCCCACACTTAGCCTGGAGTTCTACATAGCGGTAAATCCTAAAAACCCCTTCCCCAGATATTCTCTTGAACATTGTCCTGTACAGTGCAGAGGGGGAACTGTTTGAAATGTTGCAGTAAAAAGTGATGTGTGTGGCTCAGTGCTCGGGCGTGTGTGTGTGGTTTTGTGTGTGTGTGTGTGTGTGTGTGTGTGTGTGTGTGTGTGTGTGTGTGTGGGGCTATGTGCACGCGTGTGTGTACATGTGCGTGTGCATGTTCATATGCGCTATTTGGAGAACAAACCACCAAAGGTAACAGCTGTCTTGGTGTTTGGGTGCACCCCAGCTGCCCAGGAGGGGGTGGAGATGATGGGGGCAGGGGCGCACAGGGGGCGGGGCAGCCGGGGTTATGGGCGTGAACGGTGTGGGGCAGTGTTGGATGGGTTTGGGACTGGGCGGGGGGCAGTGTTGGAGGTGGGCGGGGGCAGTGTTTAACAGGTTTGAGGGCAGGCTGAGGGGGATGTTGGATGGGTTTAGAGGCGGGCAGGGTGCTGTTTTAGAGGCGGGTGGAGGGTGGTGTTGGATGGGTTTAGGGGCGGGCGGGGTGCTCTTATGGAGGTTGTCGGAGGGTGGTGTTGGATGGGTTTGGGGACAGGGGCGGGTAGTAAGTGGAGGGTGGCGTTGGACGTTTTTGGTGGTCAGGGTGGGCGTGGGTCAGTGTTGGATGGGTTTTTGGGGGCTGGCGGGGTGTGAGGGCTCACGCATGGTTTGCTGCTGCCTAGTCATCTCAACGGGGTCTAGACATTACCGAAAACTCTGAGCCCCAGAGGAAAGGCATTGAATTGATTAATTGAATAATCAATTATCTGAATGAACTATCGCCCGTCCATCTCGTTCAGATAATCGAGGTTCCAGTGTAAACCAGTTGGATAGTTACCTTGTGTTGTATGATTTTTACCGTCACCCAATCAACTCCTGCTCGATCCTTCTGAATGGCCCCAACATTGGCCTTCTTCCAGTTTAAGGCCTTAATCTGTGGACCTGTCTGATCATTTTCCTATAGCAATGTTAAAACGAAGACAGCTGTGGTCACTGGATGCAATGTGCTCTCTGACTGACACTTCAGTCACTTGGCCGACCTCGGTTTCTGAGGGAAGGTCTTGTGTTGCATCCGCCTGTGTAGTGTAGATCCCTGGACATCTTGGTTTAGGAAACTTTCTTTGACACATTTGACAAATTCCACCCAGTACGGGCCTTTTACACTCCGGGTGACCAAGTCAATCCATGGGAAGTTAAAATCGCCATCCAATACTACTCTATTATTTTTATAGGTACCTGCAATCTCACTACATATTATCTCCTCTCGTACCCGCTGGCTATTTGGGGGTCCAGAACACTATCCCAGCAGACTGACCATCCCTTTTTGTTTTAACTTTTAAAAATATGGCCTCATTCGAATACCACTTAACAATATTGTCTCTAAGCACTGTTGCTATGTCCTCCCTCATGAAAGGGACAACTTCTCCTCCTCACTTACTTGTCCTTCTGTCCCACCTGTAGCTTCTGTATTCTGGAACACTGAGCTGCCAGTCCTGCCCTTCTCTCTATCATGTTTCTGTTATGGCTATAATATCCCAGTCCCCAGAGCCAATCCATGCTCTGAACTCGTCTGCCTTACCAGTTAGACCTCGTGTGTTGTAATAAATGCCCTTTAAACCAGAAGTCTTTTTCCCTCCCTTAACTGTGCCCTTGATATCCTGAATAGGAAACTTGCTCTCGATGGCTGACGCATTTTCTCCTGACTCGTTGATGGTCCTTCTCTTATTCAGAGTCTCAACTCTCTGCCAAACCCGTTTAATTCCTGCCAGGTAACGCGAGCATATCTCCCCTGCTTCGAGTGCAAGCCATCCCCTTTGTACAGGTCACCTCTACCCCAGAAGAGATCCCAATGACCCAAGAACTGAAAACCCTGCCCCGTACACCATCTCCTCAGCCACACATCCATCCGGCCTATCTTTATACTTCTATCCTCACTGGCACGTGGCACTGGGAGTAATCTGGAGATCATTAATGTCAATATCCTGCTTTTTTAACTTCTCACCTAATTCCCTGTACTCATTTCACAGGACCCCATCCCTCTGTCAAGTGGGCTAATGTGCACAATGACGTCTGGCTGTTCACCCTCCCCTTCCGAATGTTCAGTAACCGCTCAGAGACACCATTGACCCTGGTACCCGGGAGGCAGCACACCATCCTGGGGTCTCTACTGCAAACACACAGTCTCCTGTCTGTCCCCCTCACAACTGAGTCTCCAATCAGTATCACTATCATTAGAAAGAATCTGACAAACAGAAACAGGGGAGGAACTCCCTGCAGTTGGGTCTGTATTAGGAAAGGGGAGCATTTTAAAGTGATGCAGTGAGAACGCAGGGCCAGTGTGCTCCTTGAAGAGTGAATAGTAAAGGCAGCAAGTCTAGCAAATACTGATCAAGCAATATCGTACGTTTGATCAAGAAAATACAGTGCAATAAAATCAGGTGAAGCAATTCACAAGCATAGAGAGTGCAAGGGGATTGTGGAAAACGAGAGACAAACAATAGTCACGAAATATATTTGGCAGATACAACTGAGGGAAAGCCACAAGGTATTTCATCACCATCGTTAGTATAAGAGGCTTCCCAGCGAAGAGCGGGGCCTGTTAGAAACCAAAGGGAAAATCTGTGCATGGAGCCAGAGGAAGTAGGTGAGTTCTTCAATGAATACTTCCCATCTGTATTCACACAGGAGAAAGACATTGTAGCCGGGATTTCAGTCGGTATGGTGAGGTTCTGGAACATGTTAAGATCAAAAAGAAGAAGGTATTAAATATTTTCACAGGCATAAAAAGGTGGAGAAATCCCCAGTGCCGAATGAAATGTATCCCAGGCTGCTATGGGAGGTAAGGGAGGAGATTGCTGGGGCCCTGGTGGATGTATTTAATACTTTGCTGGCCACAAATGAAGTGCCGAATGTCTAGAGGATCGCTAAAGTGGTTCCTTTGGTCAGGAAGGTCAGCAGTGATAGGCCAGGTAATTACAGAGCAGATAGTCTGACAGCAATGGGAGGGAAATTAGTGGATACAATTCTGCATACAGTTTGAATTAATAACTGGAAAGGCAGGGATTGATTAGAGATAGTCAGCACGGATTTAATATAGGAAGATCTTGCCTGATGAAATTAGTTCAGTTTTTTGAAATGGTGTCTGAAAATATTGATGAGTGTAGTGCAGATGGTGTGAGTTCCATGGAGATCATTAAGGTCTTTGACATGCGCCACATGGAAGACTGGTCCAAAAGGGAAGAACCCATGGGATCCAAAGCAAGTTGGTAAATTGGATCCACAACTGGTGGAGGATTGTTTTTGTGGTTGAAAGACTTTGCCCAGCGGGTGTACCTCAGGGATCTGTGCAGGAGCCATTGCTGTTCCTTATGGGCATTAATCACTCGGATGTGAAAGCAGAATGAATCATTAGTAGGGTTTGCAAAGACATGAAAGGTGAGGGTGTTGTTCACAGTCAGGAGATGGTCTCAGGCTACAGTCTGAAAGTTGAGGCTCGGATAGAATTTCAGCAGAGTAATTTCAATTGATAACCAGGCGAGGGCACAGCAGGCAATGAGGGAAAATTGATCAATTAAACTGCTTTTACATTGATGTAAAATGCTTGATAGGTAAGGCTGATGAACGCGCAGCATGGATGGGAACATGGAATTGCGAAATCACAGGAATTACGGAAACACAGCTGAGGGAGGGACAGGACTCGCAGATCATTGTTCCAGGGAACAGATTCAACAGGAAGGATGGAAGGGGAGGCAAAAGAGTAGGGGCAGTGAAGTTTTAGATCAGTGAAAACACCACTGCAGAACTGAGAGAGGATAGTCCTTGGTATCGCCCAGTGAAACTATGTTCATGTAACTGAGAAATAAGAATGACTAATCAGTTTGATATGACGGGACTACAGGCACGCAGTAGTCAAAGGAAAATTGAGCAGCAAATATATCGGAGATCTCAGATTTCTGTAAGAAGGATAGGGTCGTCATGGTAGGGGATTTTAACTTTCCAAACCTAGACTAGGACTGTAAGAGTGTTCAGAGCTTGGTTTGGAGGAATTTGTTCAGTGTGTTCAAGAGAGCTGTCTCAATCAGTATGGAACTGGTCCGACTGGAGAAAGGAATAAAATCTGACATCCACTTGGGAGACTAGGTAGGGAAAGGGGCTGAAGTATTTGTGGGGGAGCACTTTTTCAAAGTCACCACAATTCCATTCGTTTGAAAATAGCGATGGAAAAGGACAGGCCCGGTCCACACGTTAAAGATCAAAACTGGCCTTGCCGCAATCGAGAAGGTATTAGACAAGACCGTCCAAAACTTGATTCGTGGAGGCTATTTGCAGGTAAAGGGACGTCAGATAAGTGGGATTATTTCAAAAGAGAGATAAATTAAGATTTCAGGGCCAGCATATTCCTATTAGTGTGAAGGACAACGTTGACACAAATGGGAAACGCTGGATGACTGGGGATATTGAGGCTCTGGTCAAGACAAAAGGGGGCACGTGTCATATACAGCCAGCTGGATTGAGGGAATCTCTTGAAGAACATTGTGGGTGTAATAATACTCTTAAAAATGTAAATCATGAGGGTCAAAAGGGGACCGAACAGAGCTTTGGCAGATATGGTTCAGGAAAATCCAGAGTGACTCTACAAGTATATTAACAACCAAAGATTAACTCGAGTCAGAATGTGACTCTTTAAAGTTCAGTGAAGCCATCCGTGTGTGGAATCACAGGAAATGGGTGAGATCCGAAACAAAAAATTCACGTCAGAACTTAGTGTGGAAAAAACACTAGGGAAGCAGGGAAATAAACAGTGATATTTTCAAAAGAGTCGACATTGGAGAACAGGAGATGCATTAAAATTAGACAACTCCCTGGGAACTAATCGAATATATCCTAGGACGTTGGGGCAAGTTAGGGAAGAAACTTACAATGATATTTCTATCATTGACAGCCACGGGTGATGAGCTGGGAACCTGGATTATGGCTAATGTTGTGCCTATATTTAGGAAAGGCTGTGAGGGAACGCCCAGGACATAAACACCAATTTGCTTGATGTCAGTGGTGCCAATGTTGTTGGAAGTGATTCTGCGGGACAGGGGTTACATGCATTTGGAAAGGCAATGATTGATTAGAGATAGTCAGCACAGCTTTGTGCGTATAAAAGAGTGTCTCTCAAACCTGATAGAGGTTGTTGAAGAGGTGACCAAGGAGGTGGATGAAGACAGAGCAGTAGATGTTATCTATATTGACTTCAGCAAGGCCTTTGACAGGGTTTATCGTGGTGCACTGGTTAGTAAGGTTAGAGCACATGGCATCAGGGAGAGCGAGACAAACGAACACAAAATGGACAGTAGGAGACAGAGGGTGGTGGGAGAGGGTTGTTGTGCAGACTGGAGGCCTCTGACCATGGTGTGCCATAAGGATTGCTGTTGGGGCCACACATATGCATTATTGACATAAGCAAGAATATAGGAATTAATGTTAGTAAGTTTGTGGATAGTAACATAAGTGTTATAGTGGGCAGTGAATTCAGTTATCAAAGGTGATCTTAACACACTGAGACAATGGGTCAAAGAGTGAAAGGTGGAGTTGAATACAGGTGTTGGATTTTGTTATGACAAATCCAGGACAACTAAAACAGTTAATGGAATAGCTCTGGGCAGTGTTGTCGAACAGAGAGAGAGAGGGAGAGAGACCAAGAGCTTCAGTTACATTGTTCCTTGGAAGTGGCATTGCAGGTGGATTGGCCAGGGAAAGCAGCATTTGGCACATTTCCCCCTCATGGGTCAGAGCATTGAGCACATGAGTTGGTACATCATGATACAGCTGTATCAGACATTGCTGGGTCCCCAGATGGAGTAATGTGTAGAATTCTGATTCTCCTGCTTTAGGAAGCATATTCTGAAACTGCAAATGGAGGAAAGATTGGCAAAGATGTTACTGATCCTGGAGGGATTGACTTACAAGGAGAGGCTGGATAATCTGGCAAGCAAAACGGCGGGATGAGATATATTTGACAGATAAGGTTAAGGAGAATGCAAAGAGATCCTACAGCTTGCACGTACATAAGAGCCCCTCAAAGTTTAGCGAGGCCATCGATGTGTGGAACCACAGGAGATGGGCGAGAGCCTAAATGAACATTTCATGTCAGAACGTACTGTGGACAAAGACTTGGAAACAAAGGGAAAGAAACAATGATATCTAATAAAGAGTCCACATTACAGAAGAGGTGGTGCTGGAGGTCTAAGAACACAAAGATAGAGAAAGCTCCAGGTCCTGAACAAGTGTATCCCAGAACATGGTGGCAAGTCGTAGTGGAGACCGTGGCAGAGATATTTGTATCATTGTCCTTCGTATTTCCACTGGGCATAGGTGGCCGAGGGGTGACCTTGTAAAGGATTATAAAACCACGAGGTGGATACGTAGGGTGAATAGTGAATGTCTCTATCCCAGGGTAGGGGATTCCATAACTAGAGGGCAGAAATATGAGGTGAGAGGGGAAATACTTAAAAGGGACCGGAGGAGAACATTTCCCACACAGAGGATGGTGCACATATTGAATGAGCTGCCAGACAAATGGGAGAGAAAAGTACAATTACATCATGGAAAATACATTTAGGTAGGAACATGGAGAGGAGAAGGTTTGAAGGGATATGGATCAACTGCGCGGAAGTGTCATTCGTTCAGGAACAATGGTCAGCATGTCCTTTAGATAGGGACATCTAACCATCCTCACGACATCCCCACAGCAAAGTGTTTGCCTCTCAATTACCCTCTGAAATGGCCGAGCAAGTTCCTCAGCTCAAGGGCAGCTCGGGCTGGGCAAGAAAGGCTGGTCAGCCGGAGACACCCACATCCCATCCTGACTTAAAAAATAATCCATTCGGATGGTCCCACTGGAACTGCAATGGGACCAGTGTCCTGGCCAATCATGTCGGTCGGTTTATGGACAGGGGTTTAAACTGACAGAGAGGATGCAGGGACAGGGTTCCGGTGAAAGGAGCTTTCCAAATCCAAAGAGAAGCATTGGAACAGCATGGGAATGTGGCTGAAGACATTCAGAAAGGAACAGGATTGGACAAAGTTTGACTAAAACTGTACATCAGCGAATATGTATGTGACAGGAGATTGTGGGAAAGAGGGAATTATGTTTTTCTTTGGAACGGACAAAGTCTCCACAATCAGGTGGATGGATTTTTGTCAGACAGATAAATGAGATTTAGACACCAGGGAGACGTGGTTCCTGGACGAAAAAGAGGTGGGCCGTATATAGTCGATGGCTCACAGTCTTGCGGGGTCTTAAGCAGCATGGGAAAGGAGGGTTGGGTAACGCTGATAGTAATGGGCAACAAAGGCATTACAGAGAAAGCATTTGGCCACAGATCATGAAGTAGAGTCAGTCTGAATGTAAGTTCTGGCCACTACTTGCCAAGGACACAAGCAGTTGATCAGTTTTAGACCACCGAACAGAATTTCATTGCTCATCACTGCATTACACAGGAATTCATTGGAATTTTTAATAAAGGCATAGTGATAATTTTGAGAAACTTCAATATTGGTATAAGCTGTGATAATCACACTAACAAAAGTGATATTGGAAAAAGAGTTCAGAGAATGTTTCTATCACTGTTTCTTTGAATAACACGTGGTGCAACTGGCTAGGGACGGAACAATCTTAGGTTGAACATTGTGTCATGAATTTGAGGAAATGAGAGATCCTTCGGGAAATTGTGATAAAGTACAGTTTAAAGGGATATAAAATTTTAAAGTGACTCACAGAAAGGGCATGCCACAACTAGAAACAAAAATAGCCAATTACATGAGTTTGAGAGAAGAACTGATCAAGAGAAACAGGTTAACTAGACTGAAATGTGTGTCTGTAAACAAACAATGGAAAACATTTGAAGGGAGAGTGTAAAACATTCAACAGACAAAACCTCAGCAAGAAACTCATACCCGTCACTCTGAGATCACAAAAAATGTACTTAAAATTCTGAGGTGAGAGCGAGGGTTTAAGTAGTAAGTGTTAAAGGAAAATTGTGATGGGTCTGCTAGCAGGAGGAGGGCACTGGGAAGGGGAATCGTTGTCAGAGTTTAATGATACAACAGGAACAGGGAGAGGTGAAGGTGCTGGAGGTGGTGAGACTATTACAGAAGAGTGATCAGGGCCTGAATTGTGTTACAAAGCCAGTGTGGATTGCTGCAACTGGAGGGCATTGCAGAGATGGGGAGGGATGTATGTATTTTTATTTATTCATGGGATGAGGATGTCACTGATTAGACCAGCATTCTTTGCCCCCACTGCTAATTACCCAGAGGGTAGCTCATATTGCTGTGAGTCTGGAGTCACGTGTAGGCTAGACCAGATAAGAATGTCAGATGTCCATCCCTAAAGGAGATAAGTGAACCTGATGAGCTCTTCCTACTGATCAACAATGGTTTTATGTTGATCTCACCAATGTATTGTACAGATACAACATGACCTCCCAAATCCTATTCTCAATGCTCTGCCCAATGAAGGTAGCCATCCCAAATACCTGCTTCACCAGCCTGTCTAACTGTGACGCCACATTCAAAGAACTGTGTACCTGCATCCCAGGTCACTGACTGACAACACTACCCAGGGCTTGAACATTTTCTGTACTAGTCCCACCCTGGTTTATTTTACCAAAGTGGAACACTTCGCATTTATCTAATTAAACTCCATTCTTCAGCAGTACTGTTTATCCTGTTGTATCACAGATAACCTTCTTCACTGCCTACTATATCACCAATGTTAGCGTCACCCACAAATTTACTTACCAGGAAACCAATGTGCTCATCCAAACCATTTATCCACATGAACATGAATAGGTAACTCACTGCACTGCTGGTCTAATGCCTCCAGTTAGAAAATCAAAACGTCTCCTACCACACTCACACTCCTACTATCAAGACAATTCTACACCTAATGGATACCGTATCCTTTTACATTGACCTGCTGTTATTACCAGTCTACCACAAGGAACGTAGAATGCAGATCAGGACAAGACCCTTCAATCACAAAGGACCGGACAATCACATAGGTCAACCTCCCAGCAATATAATCCATCTACCGTAACGCTGTCAAGGAAAGGCCGCCAGTATTCTCAAAGATCCGTCCCACCCTGGCAATGTTTTACTACAACCTCTACCATTGGGGAGAAGGTACAGAAGCCTGAACACACGCACCAGCTGGTTTCACAACAGTTTCTACCCTTTTGATGTTAGGATACCGAATGGACTCACAAACGCTGAACATATGCCTGTACCTGTGTTTTTGTTTTTGCCACTGTTTACCTATTGTTTACTTTTCTATGTTACATAACTCTGTGACCTGCTTGTGTTGCTCACAAGACACTGTGCCTCGGTAAACATGACATTCCATTCCATTCAATTCCATTCCCTGTATCCAGGCCGTGCAGTATTCTCCAAGATTCAAGTACATCCCTCCTCATCCTTCTAAACTCCATCGTGTATAGACGCAGAGTCCTCACACTTCTGTTTAAAGTCTCAGAAATACATCCTTGCCATAAGATTCGAGTCTTCTCGAGATGAAGGAGAACATTGCATTGGCCTTCCGAATTACAGATTCAATCTGCAAGTTTGTCTTAAGGGAATTCTGGACTGGACTCCCTTTGCACTTCAGATTTCTGAATTTCCTCCCCATTCAGAAAATAACTCATGCCTCTATTTATTTGATCAAACTGCATGACCTCATACATTCCCATGTTGTATTCCATCTGCTACATCTTTGCACACTCTCCTAATCTGTCTCATCTTTCTGCAGCCTTCCTGCCTCCTTAGTACTACCTGCCCCTGCACTTATCTTTGCAAACGTTGCATATTACTTCATCTAGATCATTTATGTCGAAGGTGAAACACTGTTGTACCAACACTGACCCTTGCGAACCACCACTGGTCAAAAGCTTCCATCCTGAAAAGGACTCTTATCTCTCCCCTCTGCCTCCTGTCAGCCAAGTTTCTATCCGTGCTAGGACCTGGCCTCTGACACCATGCGCCCTTATCTTACTCAGCAGCTTCCTGTGAGGCACCTTGTCAAAGGCCTTCTGGAAATTCAGGTAGATAACACTCATTGTTTTCCTTGGTCTAACCTGCCCAATAACTTCTCAAACAATTCGAAAAGATTTTCCCCTTGTTGAAATAATGCCGCCCTATTTTACCATGCACTTCCAAGTATTCAGTAATTCTCCTCCTTCTACAATTCCTTACTGGAGGGCTGTCAAGGCTGGGTCATCGAGTGTATTTACAGCTGAGATGGACAGAATTTAATCAATCAGGGAAAGAACAGTCACGTGGGAAAGGCAGGAAAGTAGAGTTGAGGAAAATTGGATCAGCCATGGTCTCACTGAACGGTGGAACATACTCGATGGGCCAAATGGCCGAATTTCAGTTGCACATCGCATAGGCTTCACTAAATCAGTTTCAAAATCAATTAAAGATTGAACAATATTATGGTTTAATGAAATAAAGAAACCCATGGTCTAATCAGAAAAATCCATGATTCAGGATCCACAACCCATTCTTGGTCCCATCCTGCAGGTTCTATGAATCCTGCAACCTCTAGCCTCCTGAAGGATCCTCAACCCTTCCTACATTTATACCACCCTCCAGGTTCTGCAGCCCTTCCTACCTCCGTAACATGGCCTGGCCTCAAAAACTCTTCCTTCCTCTACAATGTTCCCCAGAAGGGCTCTGGACGCTGGTGGGAGTTACAGGGATAGTTGAGGGATATCAGGACTGGAGGGATTTGCAGATATTATGAGGATTGCAGTGCCAAAAGGAAGTTTCTGTAATTGTGAGAGATCATAGAGATGAAGGTATTTGAGGAGGGGAGGAGGGAGGGAGAATAGTAGGGACATGAGAGATTTCATGGTTTGGGTATTTTGTTAGGACTGCCAGAGCTTATGGAGTTGCCGGGGAGGGGGGGGGTGTTAATTACTGGAGGATTTTAAGTAAACATGGAGGGTTTCAAATGGCAGGAAGAGGATTCCGGAAGTTGGCGAGTATGGGGTCTGAACAAGGTCATACAAATGGGAAGCGTTGTCAGGAGTGGAGGTATTTACAGAGATAGTGATGGTTTGATCTGGAACAGACAACCCAGATTGGTAGGGGCGGGGGGGGGGGGCTGGGCACTGGAGGTGGTTTCACAGGGAGGGAGGACAATAGAGAGCCACAGGAGGTTACATAAATGTGGAGAGCTGTAGGGCCTAAGGTGTTCATAGAGATGATATGAGGAAGTTGGGGGCTTTATAAGGAGCAATTTTTAGGGATAAGGATGTTTGTAGGACAGGGATGGTTATACAGACAATGAGTCTTTTCGGGACTAAGCAGATTACAGAGATAATGATATTTATATCAACTAGAAGAACAAACAGAGATATGGAAGGTAGTCGTGACTGAAGATCTTTACAAATATAAGAAGCCTTCGGTTCTGGGGGCTACTTAGATACGGAGGATGTCGAATCTGGATTTTCTTTTCAGAGATAGGAATAGCAATTTTGGTTGGAAACTGTTTCAAAGATAAGGGAACATTGCACAAAGAGGAGGAAGTTCCTGCTGTGAGGAAAGTTGTAGGGGAGGGTGATGTTTACACAGATTGGGGGGTAAGAGCTGGAGAAGGTTATGGAGATGTGTAGATGGATGGAGAGTCTGGAGGATCTTATATTAACAAGGTGAGTGATAGTGACGGGGGAATGCCACATAGATGATGAGTCTTATAGGAACTGGATTGGGAGAGTCTGAGGCATTGGACAGGGTTCTACAAATTGGGAGTGCTGCATGGACCGGAGATGATTACACAGATAGGGATGGTGGTAGGGTCTTCACAGACTGAAGGCGTTTTAGGGACTGAAAGAGATTATGTCAATAGGGAGGTCTGTATGATCTACAGGAGCTTATGGAGAGTTGAAGAGTTGGAGCATTCTACAGAGGGAAGTTTATCACACAGGACAGGTTACAGATAGTGAGGGTTGTGTGACCGGAGTAAATTAAAGAGAGGGAGAATTTTCAGGTCAGAAAGAGATTACTCTGATAGGGATAATTGAAGACACTGAATCAAAACTGCATGGAGAAGGTGACACAGATAGGGAGGGATGTAAGGATTGAAGGTGAACACATAGACATGGAGGGTTGTATTATTAGACGGAGCTTAGAGGGTTAGGGAATGGTGTAGGGATTTACACAGATAGGGAAAGTTGTGTTTTTGGAGATGGTTACACGGATACAGGAAGTGTTAGGTAGTATTTAATGGACTGCAGATGAGCTCAGAGAAAATGTATTATGGGGAGTGGAGGAGGTTACAGACACAGAGTTGGGTGTCGGGTTGAAAAGAGCTTCTGCAGATCCTCGGTGCTGCAACGCTGGAGGGAGGTGATAATAGTGAGTGTTACCAAGACTTAATTACTTCATTGATATAGAGCAGGTCTAAGCACATAACTGTCAAAGGGAATTGAGGCAATCTAGATGGGTTTACGGAAATGTAAACGTTTATGGGTGTTTCGGAAGGGAACAGTGATTAGGCATGCTGTAACGAATGTCAATAGCTATAGGGAGGGTTCAAAGAGCAGGAAGAGGTGACAGTCATATCAATCTTTGTGACGACTGGAGAAGCTTACATAAGCAAGGAGTCTTTTAGATATTGCCGGAGATTACAGAGATAAGGACAGTATTGGGGATGAGGCAAGGGTGGCTGACAGGGCTGGACGAAGATCTGACTAGAATTTCCACAGTGTGGAGACAGACCATTTGGCCCAACAACTCCACACCAACCCTCTGAACAGTATCGTACCCAGACCCACCCCTCTGCCTATCCACTAAACCCTGCATTTCTCATGGTTAACTCACCTAAAACACACATTCCTGAATATTACAGATCGTGCGAATTTTGGACTGTGGAAGAAAACCAAAGCACCCGGAAGAAACCCACACAATCCGTGGGGAGAAGATGTCAAGTCCACACAGTCAGTCAGCCAAGGCAGGAACCAAACCCAGGTCGCAGGCGCAGTGAAGCTGCAGTGCTTAGCACTGAGCCACCCTGCCACCCCGTATCTGATGAGACAGAGCACTGCAGAGTTTGGACCAGGTCACGAAGTTCACAAGTAGTTATTGGATCAGAAGGAGAATATAGTCAGGAATGGGAGAAGGTTACATAGATGTTGTCCGTGAGAGAGATTGAGGAGGTTACAGCAATAGGGAGAGCTGTGGATTCTCTGGACTATTACAGAGGTAGGGACGGTTGGGGAGACTGGAAGAAGGTAGTCACACTCAGAGTTGTACACACTGGGTGAGGTTACCGAGTTAGCAAGGATTTTATGGACTGGCTGACGTTATAGACAGAGGAAGTTGTGAGAATGAAAGTTGTTACAACTATTAAGAAGACGGTTTAGGTACATGGATGGTTTTATTGGCTGCATGGTGTTGAGAGCAATGAATTTTAGTACTGACTGGAGGTGGTCAGGGATAAGGAACAATGTAGTGATGGGAGTAAGTCACAGGGACATCGAAGATTGTCGAGAGAGGGCAACGTTACAGATCTCGGGAGGGTTCAAGTGGCTTCAGAACGTTACAGAAAGCGAGGGATGGCAGGAAACATTGTAGTAACTGGAGGACTCTATGCAGAGAGGGAGGTGAAATGGATGGTGGAAGGTCAGAGATAATGAGGAGCTGTAGGACAGGATGGAGGAGTGCTGTTGGCACTGGAGAAAGTTGCAGTGACATTATGTGCTGGAGAGGCTGGAGGAAGGTACACAGATGGGCAGATCGGCAAGGGCTGCCCACAGGGTGGGCTGCAGGTGCTCGACACGATGACAGGCAGAAGGATTTTTGTAGCAATTTGGCGATAGTGGTCATAACACGAGGTTCCAAAGTTATTTTAGAAAAAGGATAGTGAAGAAGCCAAATTTGGAGAAGCCCCCTAATCGTTAGAATATCGCTGTCACTGGGCATTATCACTATCACGAGACAGCGTCCGGCAAACATAGACTGGGAGGAACTATTTGCAGTTGGGTTCATATTCGGAAAGAGGAAGTATGTTAAAGTGATAGATGAAGAATTCAGGGTTAGTGTGCTCCCCAATGAGTGAATGACAAAGGCAGTAACTCCAGCGAATACTGGTCAAGTGATATCGTGAGCTGGATCAAGGAAGTACATTGCAATGAAAACAGAAGAAACCCTACAAACGTACAGAGAGTGCAAGGGATTCGTTAAAAATGAGGGGCAAAGAACTGGCATGAAATATCCTTGACAGATACTATTAAGGAAAGTTCACAAGGTATTTTATCAGTATAGTTAGATGAAGAGGATTCCCTGCTAAACACTGGAGCCTGTCAGAAACCAAAGGGACAATCTGTGCATGGAGCCAGTGCAAGTAGGTGAGGTTTTCAATGAATACTTCCCATCTGTATTCACACAGGAGAAAGGCATTGTAGCCAGGGATTTCAGTCGGGATGGTGAGGTTCTGGAACATGGTAAGATTAATGAGATGGAGGTATTAACTGTTTTTCACGTGCATAAAGGTGGATAAATCCCCAGTGCCCAATGAAATGTATCCAATGCAATGGGAGGGAACGGAACAGATTTCTGGGACCCTGGTGGGTATATTTAATATTTTACTGGCCACAGATGAAGTGCTGAATGACTGGAGGATAGCAAATGTGATTCATTTTTTCAACGAGGGCAGCAGGAATAGGCCAGGTAATTTCAGAGCAGATAGTTTGACAGCAGGGGGAGGGAAATTATTCGGAATTATCGTGAGGATGGATCAACACTTGCACAGACAAGGATCAAGCCAGCTGGGTGATCACGGACTTGGTAAAGGGAGATACTGTCTGAGGAATTCAGTGGAAATTTTTGAATGGTGTATAAAAATGTTGATGAGGACAGGGCAGATGATATGATTTACATGGACTTGAATAAGGCCTTTGACAAGGTCCCTCATGGAAGGCTGGTCCAAAAGGAATGAGCCATTGGGTTTCAAGGCAAGTTGGCAAATTGGATCCACAATTAGTGGATAGACTTCTTCGTGTTTGAAATTCTTTCACCAGTGGGTGTACCACAGGGATCTGTGCAGGAACCATTGCTGGTTAATATGTACATTAATGAGTTGGCAGCAGATGACATGAAAGGTGAGAGGGTTGTCCACAGAGAGGGGGATGGTCTCAGGCTACAGTCTGTTGTCAATAGATGATAATCTGAGCAGAGTTTATTTCTGATCAATGGGAGGTAATAACTTGGGCGAGATATGATTAGCGAAGGACAGACATAATGAAAGGTTGGTCCTTGTGGAGTACTGAGGAACACAGGGACATTCGTGGACAACTTAATAGATCCCTGAAGTTGTCAGCACATGTTGACAGGGTGTGGAAGGCACCTGAACTGGGAGCAGGAGAGGAATGTATATCCTGGTGTGGCGAATTGTTAGAGACTGCTTGAGAGGATATAAACCAGTCTGGCAGTGTGTTGCATCTTAAACAGTCGTAACGCCAGAAAGACTGAGCGTGGTACAGAAGTTAAAGAGAGCAATTTCAACAGACAAAGCAGGCAAGAACATAGCAGGGAATGGGGGGAAACTGGTTATTAAACTGCATTTATTTCAATACAAGGGGCCTGACAGCTAAGGAAAATGAACTCAGGGTATGGTTGGAAGATGGGACTGGGAGATTATGGTTAGTACAGAAATACAGCTGAGGGAGGGACAGGACTGGCAGGTCATTGCTTCAAGGTGGAGATGCTACAGGAATCATCGAAGGGGAGGCAAGAGAGGACATGTGTTGATATGTTTTGATTGCATGAATCATCCCAGCAGTACTGAGAGAGGATATTCCTGTGGGATCACCCAGTGAAGCCATGTTAGTGGAACTGAGAAATAAGAATGGGTCATAACTTTGATATGATTGCCCTACTGACCCCGAATAATCCATCGCAGACTGAGAAACAAATATGTTGGGAGATCTCAGATATCAATCAAAATAATTTGTTTGTTCCGGTTAAGGTTTTTAAACTTTCCAAATGTGGACTGGGGTTTGCCAGTGTTCAGCGTTTGCAAGGGAGGAATTTGGTAATTGCGTTTCACAAAACTCCCAATCAATATGTAAATGGCCTGCAAAGAGAAATGGGCAAAACCTGACCTCCTCTTGGCAAACAAGGTAGGGAAAGGGACTGAGGCGTTAGTGGGAAAGCATTTTGCCAAAGAGAGTACAGCTATATTAGATTGAAAATGGCTATGGAAAAGGACAGGTCTGGTCCAAAAGTTCAAGTTATGAAATAGGGCAGTACCAATCTTGATCGTATTAGCCAGGAACATTCGAAAGGTGATTGTGGAGTCTATTTACAGGGAAAGGGAAGTCTGGCAAGTGAGAATATGGTGATATAAATTGAGTGTTCAGCGCCAGCATGTTCCTGTTAATGTGCAGCTCAATGCTGACAGCATTCGGAAACACTGGCTGTCTATTAGAGACTGGTCAAGGAAAATTGGGCACATGTCAGGTATGGCTAGCTGGATCAAGGGAATCCACGAGGATCACTGGGGGTGTAGGAATACACTGCGGTGGAAATCTGGAATGCAGAAAGGGTACATGTCAATGGTGGGTGAATTGTGGAAGTGATTCTGCCAGACAGGAATTACATTCATTTGAAATGGCAAGGATTGATGAAAGATAGTCAGCACGGCTTTGTGTGTACAAAGTCAGGTCTAATTAACTTGATTGCTTTTGCTGATGTGTTGACTATACATTTTCTACACTAATGTCAGCAGCGCCTTTGACAGGATTTAGCATGATATACTGGCTCATAAGGTTAGATCACGTGATCAGGGAGAGCTCACCAACTGGATACAAAATTAGCTTGACAATAGGAGACAGAGGGTGGTGGGAGAGGCTTGTTGTTCGGACTAGAAGCCTATCACCAGAGGCATGCCATCAGCATGAGGGCTGGGTCCACTGATGTGCATCATCTACATAAACAATGTGGTTGTGAATATAGGAGTCATTGTTAGTAAGTTTGTTGGTGATCAAATTAATGTGTAGTGGGCAGTGAATACAGTTATTAAAGGGGCTCTTGGCCAACTGGGCCAGTGGGACAAGAAATGAAATATGGAGTTGAATTATGGCGTTGGGTTTTGTTAAGACACACCAGGGAAGACTAACACAGTTAATGGTAGGGCCCTGAACAGAGAGAGACCAAGGGGTACAATTACATTGTTCCTTGGAAATGGTATCACAGTTGTACAGGGTGGGGAAAGCGTCATTTGGCACACTTTCATTCATTGTCCAGAGCTTTGATATGAATTGGAGATATTTGTAACAGTGTCCTAAATATTTCATTTGAGCAGAAGATGCTACAGGGTGACCTTATCAAGTTTTAAAAACCATGCAGGGCCTAAGAAAGGTGAATTTAGTGAGCAAGGATTTAAAGAGGGAGCTGAGGGGCATCATTATCCACAGAGGACGGCGGAAAGACGGAATGAACTGCCAGGGTCACATGGGAGAAACAAGAACAAGAACAACATGGAAAATACATTTGGGCAGGGACATGGAAAGGAGAAGGTTTGAAGGGATATGGGTCAATAACAGTCAAAAGCGACTCAATCTGTTTGGGAAACGTGGTCAGCATGAACTACTAGGACCGAAGGTTCTGTTTCTGTGCTGCATAACTCTGTCTCCAGTGGAAGAAGAAGAGACAACTGAGATAAGGCATATTGTAAACACTGAAGCAAGTTAAAGCGATAGGGATGGTAATCTGGAATGCAGCACATTTCAAATATAGGGAAAGGAGGGACTATAGGGAAGGGAGGAGGTTACAGGGACAGGAACTGTTATAGGAATTACACATTTTTGAAGACACTGGTCCATGAGACATGCCATAGATACAATGTTGGAGAGAGAGAACAAGGAACTGAAAAATCCCAGGCAGCATCCCCACCCTCTCTGGGAGGCCTGCTTTCTCCTCTGTTGTACTGATGCTCACTAAGACAGCACAGGCCTGGATTGATAACTGGGAACTCCTGATGCTGTCTCAGTACAACGTAAGCTAAAGTAGAGATGGTGATTGTTCCTTGGTTGTGTCTGTAGTGTGCCCGCCTTCCAGCACTGTCTGGGTCATGTCTTGTTGGCCGATGTTTGGAGCCCTCCCTGCTCTGTGCACTGTGAGTGATCTTACCTCACTGCAGGATTTATTGAAGGCTCCAGATCTCCCTGCCCTTTGTCTCTCTGGCTGACCGACCACCTTCAATGTGGTAATGGATGAGACACGCAGCAGTTGGGAAGTCTATTGAGTCAGGACCTTTCTGAGTACCTGCAGGAGACAGAGAAACAAACAGAATGGGAAATTAGACTGATGCAGTGAGGGCTACAAGTGGAGAATGGCACTGAGTCCCACAGAAATCTGGAAAATCCCAGTCTCCATCCCTGGCCTGTGCTGCTGCGTTTCTCTGCAGTGGAGAATTCTGTTAGCTCTGAGTTTGGAGTAGCTGCAAGAGTGAGGGACAAGGACAGAGGCAGCAATTAGACCCACACAGTGAGGGATACCACATGGAGAGATACTGAATGATATCATCCAGAGTTCAGGCTGATTTCAGGATCAAACAAGTGTGTAGAAAGAACAGGTTTAGCTTCATGATGCATGGTGTCAGTGGTCAGGGATGAGCAACCAGCGAGCAGGCGAAGTGATGGCTTAGTGTTACTCTTACTAAAGCATGTATCCCAAACCTCAGCTAATGTACAGGGGAAGCAGGTTTGAATCCCACTTTCAGAAATGGTGCAATTTGAAATCAATAATTTTAAAAAATGGTAATTAACAATCCATAAATACGTATGAAACCATTGCTAATGTACTAAACAACCAAAAACTTGTCCTCTCGAGAAGGGCATCTGCCTATACTCACGTGGTCTGCACGACATCCCCACAGCAAAGTGTTTGCCGCTAAACTACCCTCTGAAATGGCCAAGCAAGTTACTCAGCTCAAGGGCAGCTAGGGCTTAGTAAGAACGACTGGTCAGCCGGAGACACCCACATCCCATACATGATTTTAAACTAATAATCCATTAGGATGGTACCACTGGAACCGTGCTGGGACCAGTGTTCTGGCCAGTCAAGTCGGTATGTTTATGGACAGGGATTAAACAGAGAGAGGATGCAGGGATAGGGTTCCGGTGAAAGGTGCTTTCCAAATCCAAAGAGAAAAGGTGAGGCTTTGGAGCAGCGTGGGGGTGTGGCTGAAGGAACAGGAAGGGACAGAATTTAACTAAAGTGGCACAACAGTGAATTGGTTAGTGACAGTAACTTGTTGGAAAAAGTAATTTTTTTTGGAATTCACTAAGTCTCATCAATACCATAGATGGATTTTTGACACAGAAATAAAAGACACGAGAGAGATGTGGTCACAGGGTGAACAAAAATATTCAATGGTTCAGAAACTTGTGCAACCCCAGGCAAAATGTGCAACGTCAACAATAATTGATAACAAAGGCTTTACAGAGAAAACATTTGGACTCAGATCATGAAGTAGAGTCAGTCTGAATGTAAATTCTGGCTACTACGTGCCAAGGACACAAGCAACAGAACAGTTTTAGACCACCGAACAGCATTTCTTTGCTCATCATTGCATTAAACTGGAACTCATTGAAATTTTAAAATTCAACACATTGTGATAATTTTGGAAAACTTCAATATTTGCATAATTTGGGTCAATCACACTGACAAAAGAGATATTGGAAGGGGAGTTTGGAGATTTTTTTTCAGTGTTCCTTTGAATAACACATTGTGCAACTGGCTAGGGATGTAACTATCTCGGATTGACCGTTGTGTGATGAACCTTAGGGAATGACTAATGTCACTTGGAGAGATCCTCTTGGAAATTTTGATAGTGTGTAGTTTAAAGAAATATAAAGTTTTAGAGTTATGCACAAAAAGGACAAGCTACAACTGGAAACAAAATCTCGCCAATGAAAAGAGTTTGAGAGTAGAACTGACCAAGATAAACAGACTGAACATACTGAAACATGTATCTTTAAATGAACAGTGGAAAACATTTTAAGGAACAGTGTAAAACACTCAACAAAAAGGACATTCCATTGAAGCAGACAAACCTTAGCAAGAAATTCCTATCCGTCCCTTACTCAGGACAAAATGAACAATATTAGATTATGAGGCTGCGAAGATCCCCAAAAAGTAATTAAAATCCTGAAGTGAGAGAGTATTTTAGGAGTAAGTGTTAAAGGGACTGCAAAGAGTGAGCGAGCAGAAGGATGACAGTTGGAAGGGAATTCATTGTCAGGTTTTAATCTTACAATTGGAATAGGGAGAGCTGAAGGTGCTGGAGGGGGTGAGAGTGTTACAGAGAGTGGTTACGGCCTGAATGGTGTTACAAAGCCAGTGCGGATTGCTGCAGCTGTAGGGGTTTGCATAGGTAGGGAGGGGAGTTATGTACTTGCATTAATTCATTCATGGAATGTGGATGTCACTGATTGGGCTAGCAATCTTTGCCTCACTACCAATTATCCAGAGGGCAGCTCAGAGTCAGCCATATTGCTGTGGATCTGGAATCACATGTTGGCCAGACCAGGTGAGAATGTCAGATGTTCTACATTAAAAAGAGGTCAATGAACCAGATGAGATCTTCCTACTAATCAACAACGCTTTCATGGTGGCTTCACCAATGTCTTGTACAGATACAACATGACGTCCCAACTCCTATTCTCAATGCTCTGACCAATGAAAGTAACTATCCCAAACACCTGCTTCACCAGCCTGTCTACCTGTGACACCACTTTCAAAGAACTGTGTGCCTGGGTCTCTGATTGACAACACTACCCAAGGCCCGAACATTAACTGAACAAGTCCCACCCTGGTTTGTTTCATCGAAATGGAACAAATCACATTTACCTAATTAGATTCCATCTGCTACTCTTCAGCCCACTATCCCAGCAGTCCTGTTCATCCTGTTGTATCATAGACAACCTTCACTGTGTCACCAATTTCAGTGTCACCCAAAAAACCTTACTTACTAGGAACCAATACTCCTATCCACACCATGTATCCAAATGACAAACAACTCTGCAGCCACGACATTGCAATTCACATGCTTCCAGTCAGAAAAACAATGTTTCCCACCACCTTCTGTCTCCTTCCATCAAGCCAATATTGTATCCAGCTCACTACCTCCTCCTGAATGTCATATCCTTTTACACTGATCTGAGCTTATTACCCAGTTTACCGTACGGAACGCAGAACACAGAAGAGTACAACACAAGAGACTTCGGCCATGATGTCATGTCAACCTTTAATCCGACTGTAAGATTAAACTAACCTGCAAACTGCTGTTTTAATACCATCCATGTGCCTATCCAAGAGTCTATTAAATGTCCCGAATGTATATAATTTTCGATTTTACTACCACCACTGGCAGTGCATTCCACCCATCCAATTCCCTCCGTGCAAAGAACCTACCTCTGAATATCCCCTCAACCACCCTCAAATCGCTTAAAATTCTACCCCCTTGTGATAGCAATTTTCTGCCACTGGGAAAAATAATATCTCACTATTCACTCTATCTGTACCTCTCATCGTCTTGTTCATCTCCTCCAAGACTCTCTCACCCTTCTTCACTCCAAGGAGAAAAGCCTTCGTTCCCTCAACCTTTCTTTATAAGACGTGCTCTCCAGTCCAGGTAGCATCCTGGTAAATCTCCTCTTTACCATCTATAACGTTTCCACACCCTTCCTGTTATGAGGGGACTAGCACTGAACACAATATTCCAAGTGGGGTCTAACCAGGGCTACACATAGGTGCAACATAACCTCACGGCTTTAAAACTAAGCTCATGAAAGCCAACACAACATATTCCTTCTAAACAATCCTATCAACCTGTGTGGCAACTTTTATGGGATCTCTGGATGTTTACCCCAAGGTCTATCTCCTCCTCCACATTGCCAAATTTTCTGCCTTTATCCCTGTTTTCTGCATTCGTTTTCGACCTTCCAAAATGAATCGCTTCACATTTTTCGAGGTTGAACTCCATCTGCCACTTCTCAGCCTAGCTCTGCATCCTGTCAATGTCCCGTTGCAGCCTGCAACACCCTTCCACACTATGCACCACTCCACCAACCACATTGACATTGGCAAACTTACTAACCCACTCTTCCACACCCACTTCCAAGTCATTTTCTAAAAAAAAAATCACAAAAAGCAGAGGTCCTGGAATCGATCCCTGCACAAAACCACTGGTTGCTGACCTGCATCTGAGTGATTTCCATCTGTCATCACCCTCTGTCTTCTATGGGCCAGGAATTCAGTGTCCAGGCTGGCAGGTTTCCCTGTAACACATGCTTCCGTACTTTCTGAATGAGCCATAAGCGTGTTTTGTCACGTTCTCAAAGGATTCAATAAGATTTGTAAGGCATGACCTGCCCCTTACACAACTATGCTGACTATCTCTAATCAAACTATGGTTTTCCAAGGAATTATAAATCCTGTCTCTCAGAGTCATCTCCAATAATCTGCACATCACACACGTAAGACTAAATGGTCTGTAATTCCCAGGATTAATCCTATTGCCTGTCTCGAACAAGGTAATAACATTTGCCATCCTCCAATATTCTGGTACGACACCAGTGGACAGTGAGTGTAGTGGTCCTCACCAACGGCACAAAAATCTCTTCCCTCACTTCCTGCAGTAACTTTGGAAACATCCCGTCTGGCCCAAGGGATTTATCTATCCTTATGTTTTACATAATTCTCAGCAAATACGCGTTCTTACCATCAACCTGTTGACATACATTAGTTCTTTTCACGCTGTTCTCACAAACGACAAGGTCCCTCACAGTAGTGAATACTGAGGCATAGTATTCATGAAGGATCTTCCCTATCTCCTCTGCCTCCAGACACAAGTTCCCTCCGCTATCCCTGACCCGCCCTACACTCAATCTGGCCATCCTCTTATTCCTCACATAAGTGGAGAATGCCTTAGTGTTTTCCTTAATCCTTGCTTAATGTTTTGTCATGCCCCCTTGTAGCTGTCCTAAGTCAATTCTTAGTTCCTTTCTAGCTACCTTCAAAGAATCCCTACAGTGTGGAAACAGGCAATTTGGCCCAACAATTCTATATGCTTACTCTGAAGCGTATCTCACTCAGAACCATTCCCCCACCCCATTCCTCCCCCTTTGCCCTGACTAATGCACCAAACCTACACATTCGTGAACACTATGGGTAATTTAGCATGGCTGAGTCACCCAACCTGCACATCTTTGGACTGTGGGTGGACACCGGAGCACCTGGAGTAAATCCACACAGACATGGGGAGAATGTGCAAAATCCATACAGACAGTCACCTGAGGCTGGAATCAAAATCGGGTCCCTGGTCCAATGAGCCATCATGTTACTCCATGTAATTCTACAAAGCCCTGTCTGTCCTTGCTTCCTCAACCTTAAATATGCTTTCTTGTTCCTGTTGACTAGATGGTCTACATCCCTTCGAACATTGTTAAATGTTTCACTAAAGACCATTTGGACAATGTTCACTGCTCTGCCTTCATCTATCTTTGGCCATCTCCTCAAAGAGTCACTCCGGTTTGTGAAACAAGGTTTCCCACTCACAAAGCCGTTCTGACCATCTTGAATCGACCCTTGTCTTCTAAATATGCATCGCTCCTTTCTCTCAGAATCTCCTCCAACAACTTCCCATCACTAGGCTCACGGGGCTGTAATTTTCTGGCTTTTCCCTGCAATCGTTAAGTGATGGAATAGCATTAACCACCCTGAAGTCTTCCAACACCTCACTGTGTCTTCTGAAAATATAAATATCTCTGTTAGGGACACTGCAATCTCTTCTCTCGCTTCCCACAAAAAAATCTAGGTTCGACCTAATGAGCTACTGAGGATGGATCTACCTTTACTTGTTTTAAGATTCCAGCACTTTATATTCTCTATTGAGGATTCTTTCCAAGGCATCACTATTATTTCCCAAAGTTCCCGAGCTTCCATGTCTTTCTCCACAAGATTTTGTTTGGTTAATATCACAACCATCTCCTCTGTTTCTACACATAGATGACCTTATTTATATTTAATGGGCACTATCCTCGAACAAGTCACCCCTCAGCCCTTACTGAAACTTACATAAAGGCTTCTGAAAATTCACATAGAACGTATCCCCCATAACAACACGCCCCACCTACACCCTTATCTATTCTGCCATTTATATTTACACCAACAAATAAAGTCCAACTGGTTCAGAAACACATTTTATTTTACACAATGTGTTTCTAAGGGTCCAATTATTGTTTATTCACATATCCTTTCTGACGTATATCAGCATGCTGTCAGGCTAACACTATTTGGTTTCAGACTGACAGCAGAAGGGGTTGAGGGAGTTCTTGTTTGTCAATCTGAAAAAGGTCGCTCCCAGGCTCAGCAGGTATTAGAGAAGGCAAATACAATGCGGCCACTTATTACAAAGGGAATGGAGTCAGAAAATAGGAATGTCTTGCAAAAAGTATACAAGATTCGAGTCAGACCACACCTACAATATTATGAACAGCATGAGTGCCCGAAGGAGAGATATTCTTGCAACGGAGGCAGGTCACAGAAGGGTAACTCAGCTAATCCTGAGAATGGATGAATTTTCAAATGGAAAGAGGTGGAGGAGATTGAGGTTGAACCCATTGATGTTTAGAAAAATGAGAGAGAAATGGAATGTAACTTCCAAGATTCTGAACGGCGTTGACATGGTAGATGCTGGGAAGTTAGAACATAGAACAGTACAGCACAGCAATAGACCTTTCGGCCCATCAAGGCTGTGCTTGTCCATGGTGCTATTCTCGACATATACCACCTGCCTGCACATGATCCATATCCCTCTATTCTCTGCCTGTTCATGTTTCTGAGTAACTTCAAACCTTCACGCACATTTCTGCTTAAAGGTTTGCCCACACACCTACATCTCATGTTCTTAACTCAAACACCATATCTACATTATAGCATTGTGGCTCACTGCTCAGAAAACTCCTTTATAATAAGATTATGAGATATTTATAATTACACTGCATTTAATCTACAATAGACAATTTTGTTGATGACTCCTTGATATGATGTTACAGAAAACCATCTCATATGAAATCCAGGATTCTATCCGTTACAGCCCTGATATCTAGTCGGGATGGAGACCACTGTCACACACAGTTACTGTACTGCCCTTGCTACAAGTATATTCAGTCTCCTGACCGTAACCATATTGACATTACCATCAGTGCCTGGTGCCTACAAAAGAATTCCTGCTAAGGGCTGCTGCTGCTTGTTTATTCTCAGCTCCACCCAAATAAATTCCAACAGTTGATCTTCAGATCTACGTGACTGTCTCATTAATGCATTAATCTCATCCTTTCTTCACAACTTGCTGGCTTTTTGCCTAGCCTGCCGAGATCCCAAAAACCCTTCAATATTCCCTTCCCAGCAATGGTCATTCTGCAGCTACATCTCCGGAATGACGGTTCCGTTACGTCTGTTCACTGTCATTCCATCTGCCTTATGGCGAATGCAGAGAGTCATTCCTCAGTACTGGGGGGCTGAACAGATGAGAAGAGGTTACAGATTTAGGGAGGCTTACAGGCGCTCGAGGATGTTAGAGTTAAACAGAGTTACATCTGTTCAAGAATGTCAGTGGGACAAAGGTGTTTGGTGATTGGAGGAATTTACAGTGATAGAGGGAGTTGGATTACATTCTGGAGATAGGGATAGGTACGGATGTAGGGAGAGGCAGGCAGACTGAGAGGTAGAGACAGGGGGTGTTTCAGGGAGAAGAGAACCGTGTATACTAACAGAGATATGGAAGGTTGTAATGACTGAAGATGCTTACAGATACAAGAGGGCCTCTAGGTCCTGGAGACTACATAGATAGAAAGGCAATGGAGAATGCCAGGTTGCTGGGTTGGAGACAGTTACACAGATGGGGAGTGTTGCACAAGCTGAAAGAGTTTCCTGTGGTCGGGAGGGTGGAGGGAAAGATGGTGAAATTTCATTTAATTAACATCAAAGAATTGGAGAAGGATAAGGAGATTATAGATGGATGTAGAGACTGGATGAGTTGGCACTGAAAGTTGGTCTTATTGGAACTGGACAGTCACAAAGATTGCAGTTGGTGATAAGATCAGGAATTCGTCAGGGTCTTAAAGTGATTACACAACAAGGGAACATTAAAGGGGCTCCATAGATTGGGGATGTTGACAGGACTGGAAGAGGTTATGCAGAAGGGGACAGCTTTATGAACTGTAGATGTTTATGGAGATAGTGGACAATTTGGAGCAGTTTACAGAGACATGAAAGTTTTTAGGACATTACTAAGATACACAGGCTTTAGTTAATGCAAGCTTGTGAAGATTAATAGGACTGCAGGACTGAAGAAATGTACACACAGCAGTTGTGGCTGCAGATGTTAATGGAATAGAGAGAGAATTGCAGGTTAGAGTGAGTGTGGACTTCAGATTCTGACAGATATTGTCGGACCTGGAGTAGCCTTGGCAAATGGGGTGCTTGCATTTATATAAGGTGCTGAAGGGGCTGGAAGTGGGAAAGGATGTAGGGAGGGTTGTAGAGGCAGTTGGTGATTAGAAATAGGGAGGGCTGCAGAGACTGCATGGTATTAGATAGATGGCGGTTTCGAAGAGGAGGGGAAAGTGACAGAAATAGAGAAATTGCAGTGCCTGAAGAGGATTCAGCAAACAGGAGGTTGAAAGATGCAGGACAATGTTACAAAGACAGGGACTGTTGTATGGACGGGAGGACCATGCAACGGCAGGGAGGGCTTTAAATCCTGTTGGACAGTATTTTGCAGAGATAACGAGAGTTTCACAACTAAAAGTAGTTAGATCGATCAGGAGAGTTAGAGGATATTTGATCAGCTTTGAATGGAAGGTTTTTTCCAATGATAAGGAGAATTGTCGAGGCTGGAACAGGTGACATAGATAGGGAGCGTTTGAAGGAGGATATTCAGAAAAATGGTGGGCTGTAGGGGTGGGACATGGTGAGAGTCACAGACAGAATTAGGGCAGCACATGAAGGTAATGAAAATGACTATTGTAGTCATAAGGGGAGGATGTGAAAGGTAGAAAGATTTATAGTGACCAGCATTATATCTGAGTCTTGTCTTCCGGGTCGAAAGTTAGAGGCCACTAACTTCTCCCTGTGCTGTTTACTGTGAGTGACTTTACTGGTTGCAGAATTTACTAAAGGCTTTAGACCTGCCTCTCGATCTCTCTCTGGCTGACCAACCATCTTCAATGTGGTGATGGATGAGACAGGAGTTGGAATATCCTGAGTATCTGCAGGAGACAGAGAAACAGACAGAATGGGTAATTAGAATGATGCAGTGAGGATTACTCATGTAGAGGAGCACTGAGTCCAACAGAGATCTAGAGAAAGCCAGTCTCCGTCCCAGACTTCTGCTGCCTCCTCTCTCTGGAGTGAAGAATTCTGTTATCTCAGGATCTTAGACCAGTTGTAAAAGCGAGAGGCATTGACAGAGGCAGCAGTTAGACATTGAGGCATACCACATGGAGAGTTAATGAGTGATATCATTAGAGCGCAGGAAGGTATCAGGATGAAACCATGGTGTCAAAAGAAGTGGTTCTGCTGCAGTGAGCACTACTACCAGTACTCAGAGCGGAGTCAGCTATTTTACAGGGATGGTACAGCGCTGGGACCTGGTCAATCATATGACCGGGATTATGTAGAGTGCTTTAAACTGACACAGAAAAGGAGGGACAGGGCTCAGCTGAAAGGAAATTCCCAATTCCATAGAGAAATGTTGAAATATTGAAACTTGGGGATGTGACTGAGGAGAAACAGAAAGAAACAGGAAGACACTGAGTTTAAGTAAAATTGTACATCAACAGATAAGTTTGTAACAGGAAATTGTGATTTTTAAAGTAAATTAATGCTTCTTAATTTGAGTGCACGAAGCATTTGCAATAATGGATTTGCTCGTGTGACTTGTGATTTCTATCTAATTACCATCACGGAGATACGGTCACAAGGTGAACAAAAAGGTGAGGTATTAATATTCACAGGACACAACATTGTGGAAGGTCAGGCAGAATGGAAAGCAGAACGGGGAACTCTCACCATTAGAGATTGCAATAGATGGCTAAGACAATATGTGGCTTCAGATTATCAAACAGTCGGAGATCAAATTCTGGGTAATAAGGATCAGAACATAGGACTGGACGGACAGGTGTTCAGGGCCCCTTATAAGCATTCCAGTTTTAGACACTGCATTAACAGGGAATTATTGGAATTTGTAACAAATGCACTGGGATAAGAGTGAATGGATTCAATCTTCCTATCTCACCATCTCATTGGTAATGGGTCACAGACAAGGCTGATTCTCTCCCATTCTCAGGGGAATCTGTTGGTGGGTGTACAGACCAATTGGACCTTCCACAGACTCTGTTACACTTGGGGCAGAAGGTGACCGTGGAAAGGGGGTGGGTCGGGCATTGCTGTGACAGTGCGCTCCTTGTACTGTTTTCTCCTGGATTCCCCTTTTTCCCCACAGCAAATATCGAGGTGCGCAACCCCTACCTTGCTGCAGGAAGTCGAGGTTGAGAAAGTTAAAATCCCCGACCATTACCACCCTATCATTCTTACAGATATCTGAGATCTCCGACGTATTTGCTGTTCAATTTCCCGCTGACTACTGCGGACCTGTACTACCGTCATATCAAACTGATCATCCAGCCATATTTCTCAGTTGCATGAATAAAGCTTCGCTGGCAGTTCTCGAGGAATATGCTCTCTAAGTGTTGCAGTGATGTTTTCACTGATCAAAATCACCAATTCCCCTCCTCTCTTGCTTCCCATTCTATCCTTCCTATAGCATCTGTGCCCTGGAACTTTGAGCTACCTGTCGAGGCTCTCACTCAGTTGTGTTTCTGTAACTCCTGTGATTTACCATTCCCATGATCCCATCCAACCGAGTGTTCATCTGCCTTACTTTTCAAGTCTTTTACATTGAGGTAATGCAGTTTAATTGATAGTTTTCCCTTAATGCCTGCTGTGCTCTTGCCTGCTTATTAATTGAAATTACTCTCTTGAAATTCTGTCTCAGACTCAACCTTCAGACTGTAGCCTGAGACCATCCTCACACTGTGGACAACACCCTCACCTTTCCTGTTATTTGCAAACCAATAATGATACCTTCTGCATTCACATCCGAGCAATTAATGCCCATAATGCACAGATCCCTGTGGCACACCCGCTGGACAAAGACTTTCAATCACAAAACCAACCAACATTGCCAAGTGTCCCTGCTGCTATGATGGTAATTCTTTAAAACCGGTGTAAGCAACACAATGTTATTGGGGAACACCGCGTGGAAACAGATACTTCAGTGTATCTCATCCATGCTCGCCATATAACCAAAATTAAACAAGTCCCGTTCCCCAGCATTTGGCCTCAATCCCTCTAAACCCATCCTATCCAGAAACTCATTCGATTACCATTGCAATTTTTTTAAGTGCAATAGCCTACTCCACTCCCTCTGGTAGCTCATTTCATACACGCACAACCTTGTGTGTGGGAAATGTGCCTCAGGTCCTTTGTCAATTTCAGACCACTCACCGTAAACCTACGCTCTCGAGTTTTCAACTCACCCCAGCTTGGGTAAAACACGAAAATACTCAGTTTACAACCCTTCCATAAAATTATGTCGCAGCCGTTACGCTATCGGGAAAGATGTCCAGCCTGTTCCACCTCACCCTATAGACCAAACATTGACGACATCCTTGGCTCTATTTTGTCACCAATTTCAACTGTCATTTGTTTAACCTTTTCAAGATGTCAATTACCCTGGACAACAATGACCTGTTGGAAACAGAAAGGTGAAAGATAAGTGAGTGGGAAAGTGAGGCAGTTGCAGCTCTAGTGAAACTCCTTCTTTGTGAGTCACTCAGCAACAAGAGGCGTGAAGGTGACTCAGGCGTGAGAGCTCTTCACATCGAGAACAAAAAGCAATCAAGTGCAGTTAGCACCTCTCCCGGAGTGGGGGTTGGGTGAGATAATTAGCTTTTGATTTCAGTTACTATGTTCAAAAACTGCCTTTTAAATTGAGGTGAACAGAAACTGCATTTCTAATAAGCACCATGGAATTTAGCAAGATTTATTGAGTCGCTTCTCGTCGATTCCCACGCAGGTTTCCAACTCAGTTGTATCGATGTGGCTCATGTCCAGGTGTGAACATCCCTGCAGCCAATTGCACGGTTTAGGTAAAAGGCAAGGAAAGTGGCATCTCGAACTGGCCCCGAGGTCAGAGCATCCTCACACTGTGATCTGTCGTTCTCGGATTGTAATGCTACCTCCGCTTTTAGGCTGGAGAACATTCTTTGGGACTCTTATTCTGCAAAACAGACACAGTGACTGAAACTATGCTGCACGGTATGATGTGGAACACGGCCTGCTCAGCTTTGTGCATTTTCCCTGTAGTCCGGTGTGTTTCATGTTCCGTGTAAACGTGAAAGTTGTCCTGTTTCGAGCAATGGGTGAAATCATTTAGCAAAGTAAGAATCGAAATTGCAGTAATGTCAAGCAGTTCATGGTTATTTGACCAAATCATAAGCGAACATGTTTGCTCATGCACTTACAGATACATTTGTAGCTGAAAAGAGTCTGAGAAGATAGCCTCAGCTTACCATTGATTTTTATCCGGATTGATGAGCTATCATTATTTGTTGCGAAATTGATATTGTAGCCGGCACATCCAAGCAGCCGTGCGAGTCGGAGAGGAATCATGGAACCCATTTCACGTGACTTTCCATCTGTTGTCATGCAGGAGCTCAATTGGAAATGCAAGAAATTGAGGTTGCAGCGCAGCTGGTAGTGTGGCAGAGCGGTCTAAGGCGCTGGATTAAGGCTCCAGTCTCGACAAGGGCGTGGGTTCGAATCCCGCCACTGCCATTTCTACTGTTCAGTTGCAACGACACAGCTTGTTGAAATGCCGTTTCCATTCCCGCTGTACTTCTGTTCACAAAAAAATTTGATTTGCTTCCCGGGGAATTAAATGTGTAGTGGGAAAGTGCCAAATTGTCTATGCTGTCTTGATCGTGTTCGCCTCCCGCGTGGAAAATTGCAGAACCGCTCTCCTGTTGCTTTATGTTCCAAGCATGTTGAGATTTTACTGGAACCGAATGGAGACTGCTATTTCATCGCTGTTGTGAAACAAAGTCCTGCGGTGAGTCGATTCATCGTTACTTGGCTTTCTGGCGAATGGGAAAATCGTTCCGATGAATTTTGATGTCATATGTTATTGAATTTCTCCAATTTCCTTCGTTTCCGTCCCGGAGACACCGGAAGGGAAAGGTCATCTAATCGAGACTGTGATTGGTGAAATTCACTTTTTGTGGCCTATTCTTATTATGTTCTTTCTTTCTCTCTTTTCAGCATTGTCTGTGATATGGTGGTGCACTGAGGCTCAAGTATCATTGAAAGAGTAGTTTGGAATTGCCCTGATGTTAGTTGTGAGATTACTTTATGGCTCATGCCCTCGGAGTGTCTCACATTTAGCATTCATGCTCACTGTATCTGAAAATGCATTTGGTTTGCCAGTTTTGTTTGTGTTGCGTGTCAAATGTTTTCTGTTTTGCGATTCGTTCAATACATTACGAATTAACAGGCTTTCTGAGATAATTTCCAGCTGCAAAAACTCCTCAACTGAGAATCTGGGAAAATTTCACAGAGTATGGTCAGTCGGAGCAAAAGTAAGGAAGTCCTTCGTTTCTGCAGTGTTTCACAATACTACCTTTCCAGTGAGCAGTCGAACAGACTAAAGATTGTGCCACAGACTGCGACGGCCATCTCGGCTAAAAAGCTATCCTTTTAAAGCTGGTGTAAGCAACACAACGTTATTGGGCTACACCGGGTGAAAACAGATACTTCGGTGTATCTCGTCCATGCATACCACACAGCCAAAATTAAACAACTCCCATGAAACAACGAGCATTTGGAAACAGAAAGGTGAAAGGTAGAATGTCTTCACCTTTCAGTGTCGGATACCACTGAGCTGCAGCAGGGGCGGCTGTGGGCTTGTTTCTGTAGCATAGTGATCAGCACGTTCACCTTCCGCAAGATAGGTTCCCGCGGTCGAAACTGTTTTGTTCTTCATCTGCAGCCTTTAACATGGACAAGATCTGAGCTTCCCTGCTTGCTTTCCAATCTGCAAACCTGCCTTCGAATTTGCTTGAACAAATCTGCTCTCGTAGTGAAATGCAATGCATTTCCATTTGATTACTGTGCAGAGCATTGTAAAGATATTCTACAAACTGCTTCTGATCATGTGCCATTCAGTTGGAGAGTGTAGTTACCGATCCTTCCACGAAGAGCAATACTGCATTTGCATTCCTTGCTGAGGCGGCCCGGTTCAAAGACACGGAAGAAGGTGATGCGCTGGTGTCACAGTGCACCACGGATTCCTGAACTATTCTGTCTGCCAAATGTACCCCAAAGTCGTATCTGAAAGGCCTCATTTGGAAGCTGTCTGTCGTTATTCAAAGTGCGAGAATTGGCACCAGAGGTCCTGAATCATGTTTTGGAGCAGTTCGCACGTTAGTGGCTCATTCAATCAGCAACAGCAATGAAAGAAATTGCACTCTCAGAGGAAGCTCTGGACCTGTGCTTTCAAAGCTAGTATTAAGGTGCGCCCCGAGATCTAAGCCATGTTGGAATTTAAACGGAGGAATCGACAAAGAGGCTGCAGAATAACATCGCATCCTTTTGCTTTTCTTTAAATCACTGATGAGCAGGAAAATGTCAACGGGGAGAGCGACTGGGAAAGTGAGGCAGTTGCAGCTCTGGTGAAACTCCTTCTTTTTGAGTCACTCAGCAACAAGAGGCGTGAAGGTGACTCAGGCGTGAGAGCTCTTCACATCGAGAACAAAAAGCAATCAAGTGCAGTTAGCACCTCTCCCGGAGTTGGGGGTGGGGAGAGATAATTAGCTTTTGATTTCAGTTACTATGTTCAAAAACTGCCTTTTAAATTGAGGTGAACAGAAACTGCATTTCTAATAAGCACCCTGGAATTTAGCAAGATTTATTGAGTCGCTTCTCGTCGATTCCCACGCAGGTTTCCAACTCAGTTGTATCGATGTGACTCATGTCCAGGTGTGAACATCCCTGCAGCCAATTGCACGGTTTAGGTAAAAGGCAAGGAAAGTGGCATCTCGAACTGGCCCCGAGGTCAGAGTATCCTCACACTGTGATCTGTCGTTCTCGGATTGTAATGCTACCTCCGCTTTTAGGCTGGAGAACATTCTTTGGGACTCTTATTCTGCAAAACAGACACAGTGACTGAAACTATGCTGCACGGTATGATGTGGAACACGGCCTGCTCAGCTTTGTGCATTTTCCCTGTAGTCCGGTGTGTTTCATGTTCCGTGTAAACGTGAAAGTTGTCCTGTTTCGAGCAATGGGTGAAATCATTTAGCAAAGTAAGAATCGAAATTGCAGTAATGTCAAGCAGTTCATGGTTATTTGACCAAATCATAAGCGAACATGTTTGCTCACGCACTCACAGATACATTTGTAGCTGAAAAGAGTCTGAGAAGATAGCCTCAGCTTACCATTGATTTTTATCCGGATTGATGAGCTATCATTATTTGTTGCGAAATTGATATTGTAGCCGGCACATCCAAGCAGCCGTGCGAGTCGGAGAGGAATCATGGAACCCATTTCACGTGACTTTCCATCTGTTGTCATGCAGGAGCTCAATTGGAAATGCAAGAAAATGGGGTTGCAGCGCAGCTGGTAGTATGGCCGAGCGGTCTACGGCGGTGGATTAAGGCTCCAGTCTCGACAAGGGCGTGGGTTCGAATCCCACCGCTGCCATTTCTACTGTTCAGTGGCAACGACACAGCTTGTTAAAATGCCGTTTCCATTCCCGCTGTACTTCTGTTCACAAGAAAATTTGATTAGCTTCCCGGGGAATTAAATGTGTAGTGGGAAAGTGCCAAATTGTCTATGCTGTCTTGATCGTGTTCGCCTCCCGCGTGGAAAAATGCAGAACAGCTCTACTGTTGCTTTATGTTCCAAGCATGTTGAGATTTTACTGGAACCGAATGGAGACTGCTATTTCATCGCTGTTGTGAAACAAAGTCCTGCGGTGAGTCGATTCATCGTTACTTGGCTTTCTGGCGAATGGGAAAATCGTTCCGATGAATTTTGATGTCATATGTTATTGAATTTCTCCAATTTCCTTCGTTTCCGTCCCGGAGACACCGGAAGGGAAAGGTCATCTAATCGAGACTGTGATTGGTGAAATTCACTTTTTGTGGCCTATTCGTATTATGTTCTTTCTTTCTCTCTTTTCAGCATTGTCTGTGATATGGTGGTGCACTGAGGCTCAAGTATCATTGAAAGAGTAGTTTGGAATTGCCCTGATGTTAGTTGTGAGATTACTTTATGGCTCATGCCCTCGGAGTGTCTCACATTTAGCATTCATGCTCACTGTATCTGAAAATGCATTTGGTTTGCCAGTTTTGTTTGTGTTGCGTGTCAAATGTTTTCTGTTTTGCGATTCGTTCAATACATTACGAATTAACAGGATTTCTGAGATAATTTCCAGCTGCAAAAACTCCTCAACTGAGAATCTGGGAAAATTTCACAGAGTATGGTCAGTCGGAGCAAAAGTAAGGAAGTCCTTCGTTTCTGCAGTGTTTCACAATACTACCTTTCCAGTGAGCAGTCGAACAGACTAAAGATTGTGCCACAGACTGCGACGGCCATCTCGGCTAAAAAGCTATCCTTTTAAAGCTGGTGTAAGCAACACAACGTTATTGGGCTACACCGGGTGAAAACAGATACTTCGGTGTATCTCGTCCATGCATACCACACAGCCAAAATTAAACAACTCCCATGAAACAACGAGCATTTGGAAACAGAAAGGTGAAAGGTAGAATGTCTTCAACTTTCAGTGTCGGATACCACTGAGCTGCAGCAGGGGCGGCTGTGGGCTTGTTTCTGTAGCATAGTGATCAGCACGTTCACCTTCCGCAAGATAGGTTCCCGCGGTCGAAACTGTTTTGTTCTTCATCTGCAGCCTTTTACATGGACAAGAACGGAGCTTTCCTGCTTGCTTTCCCATCTGCAAACCTGCCTTCGAATTTGCTTGAACAAATCTGCTCTCGTAGTGAAATGCAATGCATTTCCATTTGATTACTGTGCAGAGCATTGTAAAGATATTCTACAAACTGCTTCTGATCATGTGCCATTCAGTTGGAGAGTGTAGTTACCGATCCTTCCACGAAGAGCAATACTGCATTTGCATTCCTTGCTGAGGCGGCCCGGTTCAAAGACAGGGAAGAAGGTGATGCGCTGGTGTCACAGTGCACCACGGATTCCTGAACTATTCTGTCTGCCAAATGTACCCCAAAGTCGTATCTGAAAGACCTCATTTGGAAGCTGTCTGTCGTTATTCAAAGTGCGAGAATTGGCACCAGAGGTCCTGAATCATGTTTTGGAGCAGTTCGCACGTTAGTGGCTCATTCAATCAGCAACAGCAATGAAAGAAATTGCGCTCTCAGAGGAAGCTCTGGACCTGTGCTTTCAAAGCTAGTATTAAGGTGCGCCCCGAGATCTAAGCCATGTTGGAATTTAAACGGAGGAATCGACAAAGAGGCTGCAGAATAACATCGCATCCTTTTGCTTTTCTTTAAATCACTGATGAGCAGGAAAATGTCAACGGGGAGAGCGACTGGGAAAGTGAGGCAGTTGCAGCTCTGGTGAAACTCCTTCTTTTTGAGTCACTCAGCAACAAGAGGCGTGAAGGTGACTCAGGCGTGAGAGCTCTTCACATCGAGAACAAAAAGCAATCAAGTGCAGTTAGCACCTCTCCCGGAGTCGGGGGTGGGGTGAGATAATTAGCTTTTGATTTCAGTTACTATGTTCAAAAACTGCCTTTTAAATTGAGGTGAACAGAAACTGCATTTCTAATAAGCACCATGGAATTTAGCAAGATTCATTGAGTCGCTTCTCGTCGATTCCCACGCAGGTTTCCAACTCAGTTGTATCGATGTGACTCATGTCCAGGTGTGAACATTCCTGCAGCCAATTGCACGGTTTAGGTAAAAGGCAAGGAAAGTGGCATCTCGAAATGGCCCCGAGGTCAGAGCATCCTCACACTGTGATCTGTCGTTCTCGGATTGTAATGCTACCTCCGCTTTTAGGCTGGAGAACATTCTTTGGGACTCTTATTCTGCAAAACAGACACAGTGACTGAAACTATGCTGCACGGTATGATGTGGAACACGGCCTGCTCAGCGTTGTGCATTTTCCCTGTAGTCCGGTGTGTTTCATGTTCCGTGTAAACGTGAAAGTTGTCCTGTTTCGAGCAATGGGTGAAATCATTTAGCAAAGTAAGAATCGAAATTGCAGTAATGTCAAGCAGTTCATGGTTATTTGACCAAATCATAAGCGAACATGTTTGCTCACGCACTCACAGATACATTTGTAGCTGAAAAGAGTCTGAGAAGATAGCCTCAGCTTACCATTGATTTTTATCCGGATTGATGAGCTATCATTATTTGTTGCGAAATTGATATTGTAGCCGGCACATCCAAGCAGCCGTGCGAGTCGGAGAGGAATCATGGAACCCATTTCACGTGACTTTCCATCTGTTGTCATGCAGGAGCTCAATTGGAAATACAAGAAAATGGGGCGGCAGAGCAGATGGTAGTGTGGCCGAGCGGTCTAAGGCGCTGGATTAAGGCTCCAGTCTCGACAGGGGGGTTGGTTCGAATCCCACCACTGCCATTTCTACTGTTCAGTTGCAACGACACAGCTTGTTAAAATGCCGTTGCCATTCCCGCTGTACTTCTGTTCACAGAAAAATTTGATTAGCTTCCCGGGGAATTAAATGTGTAGTGGGAAAGTGCCAAATTGTCTATGCTGTCTTGATCGTGTTCGCCTCCCGCGTGGAAAATTGCAGAACAGCTCTACTGTTGCTTTATGTTCCAAGCATGTTGAGATTTTACTGGAACCGAATGGAGACTGCTATTTCATCGCTGTTGTGAAACAAAGTCCTGCGGTGAGTCGATTCATCGTTACTTGGCTTGCTGGCGAATGGGAAAATCGTTCCGATGAATTTTGATGTCATATGTTATTGAATTTCTCCAATTTCCTTCGTTTCCGTCCCGGAGACACCGGAAGGGAAAGGTCATCTAATCGAGACTGTGATTGGTGAAATTCACTTTTTGTGGCCTATTCTTATTATGTTCTTTCTTTCTCTCTTTTCAGCATTGTCTGTGATATGGTGGTGCACTGAGGCTCAAGTATCATTGAAAGAGTAGTTTGGAATTGCCCTGATGTTAGTTGTGAGATTACTTTATGGCTCATGCCCTCGGAGTGTCTCACATTTAGCATTCATGCTCACTGTATCCGAAAATGCATTTGGTTTGCCAGTTTTGTTTGTGTTGCGTGTCAAATGTTTTCTGTTTTGCGATTCGTTCAATACATTACGAATTAACAGGCTTTCTGAGATAATTTCCAGCTGCAAAAACTCCTCAACTGAGAATCTGGGAAAATTTCACAGAGTATGGTCAGTCGGAGCAAAAGTAAGGAAGTCCTTCGTTTCTGCAGTGTTTCACAATACTACCTTTCCAGTGAGCAGTCGAACAGACTAAAGATTGTGCCACAGACTGCGACGGCCATCTCGGCTAAAAAGCTATCCTTTTAAAGCTGGTGTAAGCAACACAACGTTATTGGGCTACACCGGGTGAAAACAGATACTTCGGTGTATCTCGTCCATGCATACCACACAGCCAAAATTAAACAACTCCCATGAAACAACGAGCATTTGGAAACAGAAAGGTGAAAGGTAGAATGTCTTCACCTTTCAGTGTCGGATACCACTGAGCTGCAGCAGGGGCGGCTGTGGGCTTGTTTCTGTAGCATAGTGATCAGCACGTTCACCTTCCGCAAAATAGGTTCCCGCGGTCGAAACTGTTTTGTTCTTCATCTGCAGCCTTTTACATGGACAAGATCTGAGCTTCCCTGCTTGCTTTCCAATCTGCAAACCTGCCTTCGAATTTGCTTGAACAAATCTGCTCTCGTAGTGAAATACAATGCATTTCCATTTGATTACTGTGCAGAGCATTGTAAAGATATTCTACAAACTGCTTCTGATCATGTGCCATTCAGTTGGAGAGTGTAGTTACCGATCCTTCCACGAAGAGCAATACTGCATTTGCATTCCTTGCTCCTCACGCACTCACAGATACATTTGTAGCTGAAAAGAGTCTGAGAAGATAGCCTCAGCTTACCATTGATTTTTATCCGGATTGATGAGCTATCATTATTTGTTGCGAAATTGATATTGTAGCCGGCACATCCAAGCAGCCGTGCGAGTCGGAGAGGAATCATGGAGCCCATTTCACGTGACTTTCCATCTGTTGTCATGCAGGAGCTCAATTGGAAATGCAAGAAAATGTGGTTGCAGCGTCGCTGTTCGTGTGGCCGAGCGGTCTAAGGCGCTGGATTAAGGCTCCAGTCTCGACAGGGGCGTGGGTTCGAATCCCACCACTACCACTTCTACTGTTCAGTTGCAACGACACAGCTTGTTAAAATGCCGTTTCCATTCCCGCTGTACTTCTGTTCACACAAAAATTTGATTTGCTTCCCGGGGAATTAAATGTGTAGTGGGAAAGTGCCAAATTGTCTATGCTGTCTTGATCGTGTTCGCCTCCCGCGTGGAAAAGTGCAGAACCGCTCTACTGTTGCTTTATGTTCCAAGCATGTTGAGATTTTACTGGAACCGAATGGAGACTGCTATTTCATCGCTGTTGTGACACAAAGTCCTGCGGTGAGTCGATTCATCGTTACTTGGCTTTCTGGCGAATGGGAAAATCGTTCCGATGAATTTTGATGTCATATGTTATTGAATTTCTCCAATTTCCTTCGTTTCCGTCCCGGAGACACCGGAAGGGAAAGGTCATCTAATCGAGACTGTGATTGGTGAAATTCACTTTTTGTGGCCTATTCGTATTATGTTCTTTCTTTCTCTCTTTTCAGCATTGTCTGTGATATGGTGGTGCACTGAGGCTCAAGTATCATTGAAAGAGTAGTTTGGAATTGCCCTGATGTTAGTTGTGAGATTACTTTATGGCTCATGCCCTCGGAGTGTCTCACATTTAGCATTCATGCTCACTGTATCTGAAAATGCATTTGGTTTGCCAGTTTTGTTTGTGTTGCGTGTCAAATGTTTTCTGTTTTGCGATTCGTTCAATACATTACGAATTAACAGGCTTTCTGAGATAATTTCCAGCTGCAAAAACTCCTCAACTGAGAATCTGGGAAAATTTCACAGAGTATGGTCAGTCGGAGCAAAAGTAAGGAAGTCCTTCGTTTCTGCAGTGTTTCACAATACTACCTTTCCAGTGAGCAGTCGAACAGACTAAAGATTGTGCCACAGACTGCGACGGCCATCTCGGCTAAAAAGCTATCCTTTTAAAGCTGGTGTAAGCAACACAACGTTATTGGGCTACACCGGGTGAAAACAGATACTTCGGTGTATCTCGTCCATGCATACCACACAGCCAAAATTAAACAACTCCCATGAAACAACGAGCATTTGGAAACAGAAAGGTGAAAGGTAGAATGTCTTCAACTTTCAGTGTCGGATACCACTGAGCTGCAGCAGGGGCGGCTGTGGGCTTGTTTCTGTAGCATAGTGATCAGCACGTTCACCTTCCGCAAGATAGGTTCCCGCGGTCGAAACTGTTTTGTTCTTCATCTGCAGCCTTTTACATGGACAAGAACGGAGCTTTCCTGCTTGCTTTCCCATCTGCAAACCTGCCTTCGAATTTGCTTGAACAAATCTGCTCTCGTAGTGAAATGCAATGCATTTCCATTTGATTACTGTGCAGAGCATTGTAAAGATATTCTACAAACTGCTTCTGATCATGTGCCATTCAGTTGGAGAGTGTAGTTACCGATCCTTCCACGAAGAGCAATACTGCATTTGCATTCCTTGCTGAGGCGGCCCGGTTCAAAGACAGGGAAGAAGGTGATGCGCTGGTGTCACAGTGCACCACGGATTCCTGAACTATTCTGTCTGCCAAATGTACCCCAAAGTCGTATCTGAAAGGCCTCATTTGGAAGCTGTCTGTCGTTATTCAAAGTGCGAGAATTGGCACCAGAGGTCCTGAATCATGTTTTGGAGCAGTTCGCACGTTAGTGGCTCATTCAATCAGCAACAGCAATGAAAGAAATTGCGCTCTCAGAGGAAGCTCTGGACCTGTGCTTTCAAAGCTAGTATTAAGGTGCGCCCCGAGATCTAAGCCATGTTGGAATTTAAACGGAGGAATCGACAAAGAGGCTGCAGAATAACATCGCATCCTTTTGCTTTTCTTTAAATCACTGATGAGCAGGAAAATGTCAACGGGGAGAGCGACTGGGAAAGTGAGGCAGTTGCAGCTCTGGTGAAACTCCTTCTTTTTGAGTCACTCAGCAACAAGAGGCGTGAAGGTGACTCAGGCGTGAGAGCTCTTCACATCGAGAACAAAAAGCAATCAAGTGCAGTTAGCACCTCTCCCGGAGTCGGGGGTGGGGTGAGATAATTAGCTTTTGATTTCAGTTACTATGTTCAAAAACTGCCTTTTAAATTGAGGTGAACAGAAACTGCATTTCTAATAAGCACCATGGAATTTAGCAAGATTCATTGAGTCGCTTCTCGTCGATTCCCACGCAGGTTTCCAACTCAGTTGTATCGATGTGACTCATGTCCAGGTGTGAACATTCCTGCAGCCAATTGCACGGTTTAGGTAAAAGGCAAGGAAAGTGGCATCTCGAAATGGCCCCGAGGTCAGAGCATCCTCACACTGTGATCTGTCGTTCTCGGATTGTAATGCTACCTCCGCTTTTAGGCTGGAGAACATTCTTTGGGACTCTTATTCTGCAAAACAGACACAGTGACTGAAACTATGCTGCACGGTATGATGTGGAACACGGCCTGCTCAGCGTTGTGCATTTTCCCTGTAGTCCGGTGTGTTTCATGTTCCGTGTAAACGTGAAAGTTGTCCTGTTTCGAGCAATGGGTGAAATCATTTAGCAAAGTAAGAATCGAAATTGCAGTAATGTCAAGCAGTTCATGGTTATTTGACCAAATCATAAGCGAACATGTTTGCTCACGCACTCACAGATACATTTGTAGCTGAAAAGAGTCTGAGAAGATAGCCTCAGCTTACCATTGATTTTTATCCGGATTGATGAGCTATCATTATTTGTTGCGAAATTGATATTGTAGCCGGCACATCCAAGCAGCCGTGCGAGTCGGAGAGGAATCATGGAACCCATTTCACGTGACTTTCCATCTGTTGTCATGCAGGAGCTCAATTGGAAATGCAAGAAAATGGGGCGGCCGCGCAGATGGTAGTGTGGCCGAGCGGTCTAAGGCGCTGGATTAAGGCTCCAATCTCGACAGGGGCGTGGGTTCGAATCCCACCACTGCCATTTCTACTGTTCAGTTGCAACGACACAGCTTGTTAAAATGCCGTTGCCATTCCCGCTGTACTTCTGTTCCCAAAAAAATTTGATTAGCTTCCCGGGGAATTAAATGTGTAGTGGGAAAGTGCCAAATTGTCTATGCTGTCTTGATCGTGTTCGCCTCCCCTGTGGAAAATTGCAGAACAGCTCTACTGTTGCTTTATGTTCCAAGCATGTTGAGATTTTACTGGAACCGAATGGAGACTGCTATTTCATCGCTGTTGTGAAACAAAGTCCTGCGGTGAATCGATTCATCGTTACTTGGCTTTCTGGCGAATGGGAAAATCGTTCCGATGAATTTTGATGTCATATGTTATTGAATTTCTCCAATTTCCATCGTTTCCGTCCCGGAGACACCGGAAGGGAAAGGTCATCTAATCGAGACTGTGATTGGTGAAATTCACTTTTTGTGGCCTATTCTTATTATGTTCTTTCTTTCTCTCTTTTCAGCATTGTCTGTGATATGGTGGTGCACTGAGGCTCAAGTATCATTGAAAGAGTAGTTTGGAATTGCCCTGATGTTAGTTGTGAGATTACTTTATGGCTCATGCCCTCGGAGTGTCTCACATTTAGCATTCATGCTCACTGTATCCGAAAATGCATTTGGTTTGCCAGTTTTGTTTGTGTTGCGTGTCAAATGTTTTCTGTTTTGCGATTCGTTCAATACATTACGAATTAACAGGCTTTCTGAGATAATTTCCAGCTGCAAAAACTCCTCAACTGAGAATCTGGGAAAATTTCACAGAGTATGGTCAGTCGGAGCAAAAGTAAGGAAGTCCTTCGTTTGTGCATTGTTTCACAATACTACCTTTCCAGTGAGCAGTCGAACAGACTAAAGATTGTGCCACAGACTGCGACGGCCATCTCGGCTAAAAAGCTATCCTTTTAAAGCTGGTGTAAGCAACACAACGTTATTGGGCTACACCGGGTGAAAACAGATACTTCGGTGTATCTCGTCCATGCATACCACACAGCCAAAATTAAACAACTCCCATGAAACAACGAGCATTTGGAAACAGAAAGGTGAAAGGTAGAATGTCTTCAACTTTCAGTGTCGGATACCACTGAGCTGCAGCAGGGGCGGCTGTGGGCTTGTTTCTGTAGCATAGTGATCAGCACGTTCACCTTCCGCAAGATAGGTTCCCGCGGTCGAAACTGTTTTGTTCTTCATCTGCAGCCTTTTACATGGACAAGAACCGAGCTTTCCTGCTTGCTTTCCCATCTGCAAACCTGCCTTCGAATTTGCTTGAACAAATCTGCTCTCGTAGTGAAATGCAATGCATTTCCATTTGATTACTGTGCAGAGCATTGTAAAGATATTCTACAAACTGCTACTGATCATGTGCCATTCAGTTGGAGAGTGTAGTTACCGATCCTTCCACGAAGAGCAATACTGCATTTGCATTCCTTGCTGAGGCGGCCCGGTTCAAAGACACGGAAGAAGGTGATGCGCTGGTGTCACAGTGCACCACGGATTCCTGAACTATTCTGTCTGCCAAATGTACCCCAAAGTCGTATCTGAAAGGCCTCATTTGGAAGCTGTCTGTCGTTATTCAAAGTGCGAGAATTGGCACCAGAGGTCCTGAATCATGTTTTGGAGCAGTTCGCACGTTAGTGGCTCATTCAATCAGCAACAGCAATGAAAGAAATTGCACTCTCAGAGGAAGCTCTGGACCTGTGCTTTCAAAGCTAGTATTAAGGTGCGCCCCGAGATCTAAGCCATGTTGGAATTTAAATGGAGGAATCGACAAAGAGGCTGCAGAATAACATCGCATCCTTTTGCTTTTCTTTAAATCACTGATGAGCAGGAAAATGTCAACGGGGAGAGCGACTGGGAAAGTGAGGCAGTTGCAGCTCTGGTGAAACTCCTTCTTTTTGAGTCACTCAGCAACAAGAGGCGTGAAGGTGACTCAGGCGTGAGAGCTCTTCACATCGAGAACAAAAAGCAATCAAGTGCAGTTAGCACCTCTCCCGGAGTGGGGGGTGGGGTGAGATAATTAGCTTTTGATTTCAGTTACTATGTTCAAAAACTGCCTTTTAAATTGAGGTGAACAGAAACTGCATTTCTAATAAGCACCATGGAATTTAGCAAGATTTATTTAGTCGCTTCTCGTCGATTCCCACGCAGGTTTCCAACTCAGTTGTATCGATGTGGCTCATGTCCAGGTGTGAACATCCCTGCAGCCAATTGCACGGTTTAGGTAAAAGGCAAGGAAAGTGGCATCTCGAACTGGCCCCGAGGTCAGAGCATCCTCACACTGTGATCTGTCGTTCTCGGATTGTAATGCTACCTCCGCTTTTAGGCTGGAGAACATTTTTTGGGACTTTTGTACTGCAAAATAGACACAGTGACTGAAACTATGCTGCACGGTATGATGTGGAACACGGCCTGCTCAGCTTTGTGCATTTTCCCTGTAGTCCGGTGTGTTTCATGTTCCGTGTAAACGTGAAAGTTGTCCTGTTTCGAGCAATGGGTGACATCATTTAGCAAAGCAAGAATCGAAATTGCAGTAATGTCAAGCAGTACATGGTTATTTGACCAAATCATAAGCGAACATGTATGCTCACGCACTCACAGATACATTTGTAGCTGAAAAGAGTCTGAAAAGATAGCCTCAGCTTACCATTGATTTTTATCCGGATTGATGAGCTATCATTATTTGTTGCGAAATTGATATTGTAGCCGGCACATCCAAGCAGCCGTGCGAGTCGGAGAGGAATCATGGAACCCATTTCACGTGACTTTCCATCTGTTGTCATGCAGGAGCTGAATTGGAAATGCAAGAAAATGGGGTTGCAGCGCAGCTGGCGGTGTGGCCTAGCAGTCTAAGGCGCTGGATTAAGGCTCCAGTCTTCACAGGAGCATGGTTTCGAATCCCGCCACTGCCATTTCTACTGATCAGCTGCCACGACACAGCTTGTTACAATGCTGTGTCCATTCCCGCTGTACTTCTGTTCCCAACAAAGTTTGTTTTACTTCCCGGGGAATTAACTGTGGTGTGGAAACATGCTGCGTTTTGCAAAGTTTCTCAGCTGTCATGACGGTGTTCACCTCCCGGGCAGAAGGCCACAAACAGCTCTACTGTTGCTTTATGTCCCAGGCAAGTTGAGTTGTTACTCGACAAGAATGGAGACTGTCATTTCATCGCTGTTGTTAAACAAACTTCTGCGGTGAGTCGATTCATCGTGATTTGGCTTTCTGATGAATTGGAAAATCATTCCAGTGAATATGTTATTGAGTTTCTCCCATTTCCTTCATTTCCGTCCTGGAAACATCGCCGTGTGAAATCATAATTGATCCGTTCCCTGGCTACAGTCTCCGAACACATTCCCATTCTGCTCCCCTAACAACAAACTGTGCATTGTACCCCACTCTTTTCTCACATGAAAGACCTGTAGCCACATCTCGTGACTGTTCTCTGGCCGAGTTCTGTACTCCTAGCAATGACTTGTGACTCAGTCCTCCCTATTTCCCTAGTAACGGCTGAAACCTCACCCCGACTCTGTTCTCCTTCCAACTGCCTGTGACGGCATCCCCGCTGCATATCGATCACAAGAGCCTTCCCCATACTCTACCCCTCGCAACGGCCTGTGAACCCATTCCCATTTTTTTCCTCTCGTAATGGCCAATGTACCCATCCTCATTCTTTTCTCGCAGCAACGGCTTGGAAATCCATTTCAACTCTCTTCTACCACCAACGACGTGTGATTCCATCCGCACTGTGATGTCCATGGTCTGTGTATCCATATGCACGATTGCTCTCAGAGCCACGGTCTGTGAACCCATTCTCATCCTGCTTCCCTATCAATTTTCTGAACCCAACCCCACGTTTTTCTCCCATAAACGACCTGTAATCCCATTCTGACTCTGTTGTCCAGGCATTGGCCTGTGATCCCGTTTCGTGACTGTTTTCGTAGCAATATGATGTGATCCCAGCCCCATTTTGCTTACGTCGCAACAATGTGTAACTCAATCCCCACTCTGCCTCCCCAGGAATTACCTGTGAAACATTCCCCACTCTGTTCTACGACTGATGGCCTGTTAAATCAATCTGTTCCCTACCAAGAGCCTGCAACCCCATTCCCAATCTGTTATCTTGGAAACAATCTGCGAACACATCACTCCATATCTTGCCCTAACAGCAGCTTGTGTCTTCATCCCTGCGGTTTTCCATGAACAATTGCCTGTGATCTCTTCACGACAGAAGCAAAACCAAGCATCAGGTAATTCAGAGACATGGAGATTGGTAGGTAGAGAGAGTGCAAGATGGAGAGTGAGTGAAGGAAAACGGCGGAGGATGTGTAAGACCAGAAGCGAGAGCAAAGACAGCAAAACTCAAACCCAACTCTCAAACCCGGTCCCCTCCACATCCTTGAGAAACAGGACTGTGGTTAAAACTTCGCGAGGAGATTTGTAACTCGGGTGCTCGTTGTTGTGGTTCTGTTGGCCAGGCTGCGAATTTTTGTTGCAGACGTTTCATCCCCTGTCTATGTGACATCCTCAGTGCTTGGGAGCCTCCTGTGAAGCGCTCCTGTGATGTTTCCTCCGGAATTTATAGTGGTTTGTCTCTGCCACTTCCGGTTGTCAGTTCCAGCTGTCCCTTGCAGTGGTCGGTATATTGGATCCAGGTCGATGTGCTTATTGATTGAATCTGTGGATGAGTGCATTGCCTCTAGGAATTCCCTGGCTGATCTCTGTTTGGCTTGTCCTATAATAGTAGTGTTGTCCCAGTCAAACTCATGTTGCTTGTCATCTGCGTGTGTAGCTACTCAGGATAGCTGGTCGTGTCGTTTCGTGGCTAATTGGTTTTCATGGATGCAGATCGTTATTTGTCTTCCTGTTTGTCCTATGTAGTGTTTTGTGCAGTCCTTGCATGGGAATTTGTACACTGTGTTGGTTTTGCTCATGCTGGGTATCGGGTTCTTCGTTCTGGTGAGTCGTTGTCTGAGAGTGGCTGTGGGTTTGTGTGCTGCTATGAGTCCTCGTGGTCGCAGTAATCTGGTTGTCAGTTTTGAAACACTCTTGATGTATGGTAGTGTGGCTAGTCATTTGCGTTGTGGCATGTCCTCGTTCCGTTGCCGTTCCCTTAGGCATCTGTTGATGAAATTGCGGGGTTATCCGTTTTTGGTGAAAACATTGTATCGGTGTTATTCTTCCTGTTTTTGCAGTCCTGGTGTACTGAAGTGTGTTGTTGCCCTTTTGAAGTTTGTTTTGATGCAACTTATTTCGTGTGTGATGGGGTGGTTGCTTTCATAGTTCAGGACTTGGTCTGTGTGAGTGACTTTCCTGTATACCTTTGTGGTGAATTCTCTGTTCGGTGTTCCCTGTACCATCACATCTAGGAATGGGAGTTGATTGTCCTTTTCTTCTTCTCTAGTGAATCGGATTCCTGTGAGGATGGAGTTGATGATCGGGTGTGTGTTCGCTATTTCTGTGTTTTTAATGATTACAAAGGTGCAATCCACATATCTGACCCAGAGTTGAATTTGCGGTTAGACAGTTTGTTCTAACCTTTGCATTACCGCTTCTGCTATGAGTCCAGAGATGGGTGAACCCATTGGTGTACCGTTCATATATTTGGTTGTTGAATATGAAGCGTGTTGTGAGGCACCGGCCTAGTAGTTTAACTATGCCATCCGTGTTGAAAGATTCAACGCCCTGTTGTCTGTTCTGTATGTCCAGCAGGTTGGCTATTGTTTCTCTGGCTAGGGTTTTGTCGATAGAAGTGAACAATGCCGTTACATCGAATGAGACCATAGTTTCTTCCTTGTCTATATGGATATTTCTGATGATGTCCAAGAATTCCAGCGTTGACTGTATAGAGTGTCTGGATCCGCTGATCAGGTGTTTTTATTTCTGTTGCAGTTCTTTAGCCAGTTTGTGTGATGGTGTCCCTGGTAGTGATACTTTGGGTCTGAGTGGGATGTCTGGTTTGTGCACTTTATGTAGTCCATAAAATCTGGGGGTGTTGTTGCTTTCAGGTTTCATTCTTTGTAGGTCAAATCTGGTTATCCCTTGACAGTTTTTCCTTTGACAGTTGAAGGCTGGTTATTTGCAGGCCCTGCAGAAGGGTCACTCTTTCAAATTTTGATGTGCTGTTTCATTGAGGTCTCTATTCAATCCCCTGTGAAAGAAGATATAAGTGACATTGTCAGCTCAGGAAAGAAATTCACGAAAGAAAGTCTGAGAACCTTAGAGGAGAACAGATTAATTGAGCAGAAGCCAAACTCAGGGAAAAAGATTCCCCAGAACGTTCTGTCTCAAAGGTTTCCAGTGTTCAGGCACAACCGGAGAAGAGAGACTGACAGCCAGTGAGCTCCTCGACCTTTGGGCCACGTGTTCTTATTTATAATGTGTTGCTTGAAACAGGATAGAGAGTGGGTCCAGGTGACAAACTAATGAGTTCTCTAGCTTCCTTCCTCCACACCTCCTCGCTTCCTGGATTCAAAACCATATGCAACAAAGTCAGAATTTACATACTTTCCACTGTTTTGTTTCCAATTGTTTATGTCCTTTATTTTCTTTCAGTTGGAAGCTGGCCCCGGCACACACTTTATTTCTCTTCTCCGGACTTAACGGCTCTGATATTCCATTGTTCCTGTGTTCCACCCTAACTTAGAACTTTCTTTTTTTCTTGATACAAACCACTTATTGTTAAAGCCTGTTCAATGTCTAGCATTCCCAGATCTATTGAAACCATCTTGACGTCTCTCTCTCTCTCTCTCACTCTGCACCCCCTCTCCCTCCACCTACCCCCCTCGGCCTCTGAGTTTCTGATTATTTTCCAGCGTTTTCAGGTAATCAAGGTGTGGATTTAAGATCAAGTAACTCGAAATGAAATCTGCAGGTGATAACAAGCTGTGTATCTAAACTGAGGCAAAATGCAACTTGACACAACAAACATTGCAGAACACACAGTTTGGGCACTTAGTTAGCATATTAGACCATAACAGAAAGGAGCAGATATTAGTCCATTCAGACCATCAAGTCGTCTATACATTTCAATCTTGCATGATACGTTTCCGCACCTCATTCTCCCGCTTCTCCTCATATCCCTTGATTCTCAAGAACCTATCTATCTATCTCAGTCTTATACATACTCATCGGCCTGACCTCCACAGCCTTCTGTGGCAATGAATTCCATAATCTCACCACTCATTTGATGAAGACTTTTATCCTTATCTCTGTTCTATTTGGTCTTCGCTTAACTCTAAGTCTATGCCCGCAGGTCCTAGTATCTCCAACTAATGGAAACATTTTCCCAACATCCACTCTGCCCAGGACATTCACTATTCTGCACTTTTCAGTTAGATGCCTGTTCATCTCTCCAAACTCCACCGAGAATAGAATCACATTAACCAAACAGTAAAACAGCAACTAATGAAGTTAGAAGACCCATCCAGACAACAAGCAAAACTAATACAATTTACGAAATAACGTGCAAGAACTGTAACAAACAATATATTGGACAACAGGCACAAAACTAGCCCGACGATACATGAACACCAACTATCCACAAAACGATATGACCTTCTCACTAGTATCCTTACAGATGAGGAAGGATACCACATCGACTGGAACAACACATCCATCTTAGGACAAGACAAACAGATGCAATCGGGAATACCAAGAAGCTTGGAATTGCAGCCAGAACACTATCAACAAACAAATCGCGTTATACCCCATCTACCACCCCCTGAGGAAAATAACAAGAAATGACATCACCACAGGAAATAACATCACCAACCCAAAGAAACCCAAACATATAAATAGAAAACAGGAATCATGTTCACTGATTCGCCTGAGGCCCACTGAAGATTTACCAACAGAGTGATGAAACTTCTGAAGTGAACCTCCCAGCTCAAGCGTGCGAACCTAACTCCACATCCATGCCTCAGTCCTGAGAACATTCTCATGAACATCCTCTGAACACGATACAACTGCAGTGGATTCCTCCTGAGATATGGGACACAAGAGTGTCGAAAATAGTCCAATTGTAAGAATGTAGAATCTGTTTGTTTAGATATGAGAAATTGTGAGGAAACAAGTCACCAGCGGGTGTAGTTTGCAAGCCCACTCACAGCAACTATGATGTGAAATAAAACATATAAGAAAAAAAATTGTGTGTGATAAATAAAGGATGGCAATAATCTTCAGTGATCTTAATTTTACTCGCCCAGTCTCGGCTCTTTTGTAAAGAAAGTTCAGAGAACATTAAACGATGCATCAAATATGTCCCATCGAACAAAACGAAACTTATCATGGTCTTCGATTAATTTACAGATTCCTTAGTTCCAGTGATTTCCTGGAAAACCATCTCATTGCAAAAATTAGAGAAGGGTATGGATCTTTTTGCCAGAAAATAATAAATCAATCGCTCATCTTTGTTTCATGCGTTAGAACATCCAGATTCTTCTGCACCACATTTTATTGCAGTTTCTCTCGATTTTAATAGTTTTCGGACTTTGATTCTTCCTTTCGAATTCATGGCCTCACATACCCGACAGGAAACTGCATCTGTCATTTTTTTCCTTACCCAGACGACCTACATACAGTATATCGCATTGCAGATACCCCAACCTCATCAAAAGATGTCCTCCAATCTATTGTGCATCATCAGCAAAACTGGACAAATTTCACTCTGCCACTTCATCAGGTCGTTAATACAGAGAAACATCATTGAAGCCATATGCCTGACATTACTGCATTTCACGATTTACATTTTAAAACTTTAAAAATTACACATGATTCGGTGGCTTGTGTTCAGTAAATAATGGACAGTCAAAGGTCATTTATTACACAACACCATGAACTCTTAACTTGTTCAACGACGTTTTATTATTTGGCCCCATATTGAGTCTCTGCTAGAAATAGAAATAGAGTTCATCTATCTGCTTCCTTGATAAAATCTTCATGTCATGTCAGCAAAAAATCTCTGGCAAATTGCCAAAGTGTGATTTTCCTTTCAACGAAAGATGTTGACTGAGTTTACAATCATCTTTTCTAAACTATCTGCTTTACTTCCGTTACAATGGTCGCCAGCATTTTCAAATTCACAAAAATGGCATTGGTGCAGATGGAAGCCATTTGGGCCATCCCGTCAGCGTCAACGTTCAATGAGATCCTGGCTGATTTGTTTAATCCTCAACTCTGAAAATGTGTTGCTGGTTAAAGCACAGCAGGTTAGGCAGCATCCAAGGAACAGGAAATTTGACGTTTCGGGCCAGAGCCCTTCATCAGGAATGAGGAGAGTGTGCCAGGCAGGCTAAGATAAAAGGTAGGGAGGAGGGACTTGGGGAGGGGCGATGGAGATGTGATAGGTGGAAGGAGGTCAAGGTGAGTGTGATAGGCCGGAGTGGGGTGGGGGCGGAGAGGTCAGAAAGAAGATTGCAGGTTAGGAGGGCGGTGCTGAGTTGAGGGAACCGACTGAGACAAGGTGGGGGGAGGGGAAATGAGGAAAATGGAGAAATCTGAGTTCATTCCTTGTGGTTGGAGGGTTCCCAGGCGGAAGATGAGGCGCTCTTCCTCCAACAGTCGTGTTGTTATGTTCTGCCGATGGAGGAGTCCAAGGACCTGCACGTCCTCGGTGGAGTGCGAGGGATAGTTAAAGTGTTGAGCCACGGGGTGGTTGGGTTGGTTGGTCCGGGCGTCCCAGAGGTGTTCCCTGAAGCGTTCCGCAAGTAGGCGGCCCGTCTCCCCAGTATAGAGGAGGCCACATCGGGTGCAGCGGATGCAATAGATGATGTGTGTGGAGGTGCAGGTGAAGTAGTGGCGGATATGGAAGGATCCCTTGGGGCCTTGGAGGGAAGTGAGGGAGGTGGTGTGGGCGCAAGTTTTACATTTCCTGCGGTTGCAGGGGAAGGTGCCGGGAGTGGAGTTTGGGTTGGTGGGCATTTCCTCCAACACGTTATTCAACATGTTATGATTCTTTCGAATTCTAAATACAACATCTTTTCCTCCGGAAATAAAAGCAGTTTCATTCGAAATATAGGATGACAATGATGTATTTACTGTTGGTGAAAGATGAATGATCGGTGACTGCAGAGAATGGAGATGATCAGCTCTTAGTGTCTGTGCTATGGCCACAACATTTCCCGTCAAATCTGCAGTGTCTGCTGCCTCAACTCGTCATTCCCACTAAAACTGGGAGTGAAAGAGCAAGTGCAACGGAAGAGAAGAAAAGAAGTTTTTGTGGGACAATGGAAAGAGGTTCCAGTTTGTATTAACAGTCAGCAAGAAACAACATTCATTGGTGGAGAAAAAAGGAGTGAATAACTCTAGGAGCATCAAATCACAAAAGGCTGAGCTCAAATCAGAAAGCTGCGGGATCAGCAATATGACATTTGAAGAAGATGAAACAATGAGCCTTTGAAAGATTGGACATCCACAACTGGCATTTGAATCCCAAGTTCTCTTGTTTACTTGAGAAGCACTTTAACAAACCGAGTCACAGTGCCTCCACTAGAAGTGCGTTTTCACATCCACACTTGTAGTTCTTTAACCATTTCATCACAAAAGTTTGGAAATGTTTTTCTTTTTTGTTGAGAATTGCAATCAATGCCCGCTTTTGAACAGACATTTCACAGTTTAACATTCTCCATTGAAAATGTACAGGGAAAGTTAATGTGCACTTACATTGGTTTCAAACTGTACTGTTCACCTGTTTAAACTGATAGAATAAGGAGAATGTGTCCATCGTTTCTTGGCCCATTGACGGCGTTCACACACCCAGAGGGATCCTCACGCCAAGAAGAAGAGGGTTATTGTGGTGAATTGACCTGGAGTGAGTGTGAGCCAGAATCACCATTGGGCAGTGTAGGCAGACCCATTGGCATCAACGCTGAGCCTAACACCACCAGCTCCACGATAACTTCCTGCCTCATGCGTTCCAGTCATCATTGCCATGCACATTTATTTGACTTCCTCACTCCGCTTCTTTTCTTGTTCACGACCGATTGCAGGTGTCTGCTTAGAACCTGACATTTTTAGAAATATGTCTCTATCAATGAGATATGATGCACTGATCATCCGAAGATACCCCGGAGAAGGAGGGAATGAGTTAGTTTCTCGAACCTTTCAACTCATGAGCATGACGAATCGTCATGCTGCTGCTAACGATGGATTGCTCGGATGTAGACCCGACAACACCGAAAAAACAGCAAGATGATTGGCGCGGGATTTGCCGTGGTAGTTTCTCCGTGTATCTACTACCATACTCCTTCTAATTGGATGCAAACAATCCATACCTACTGTAGAAGTGAAATGGAAAGGAATTACAATTAATTACTGTCTGAAACTTTGTTAAGCTGCTCTCATACCTTGGCCTCAACGTGCGCCGGAGTGTACAGCAGCAATTATCATCCTGATAAGGAGAGCAGTTTCCGTGCCCTCACCCTTTCTGTAACAATAGTACCGCGTTTGCTTTCAGTGCGAAGGCAACCCCGTTTGAAAACAAAGTAACATTTATTTGCTGGTGTCACAGTGCACCACGGATTGTTGATGTCGCCTCTCTGTCAAATGAATCCCAAGATAGTCTCTGAAAGGCCTCATTTTGATTTTGTCTGCTGTTTTTCAATGCGAATGAATCAACATCAGAAATCCTGAATCATGCTTTGGTGCAGTTCGCATGTTAGTGACTCAGTCATTTCGCAACAGGAATGAATGGATTTGCAGTCAAACCTTCACACGTGCTCTGAAATCGAAGCCATGTTGGAACTGGAACTGAGAAAGTGATAGACATGAAATGACGTTGTATCATTTACCTCATAGAAGAGCAGGAAAATGTAAACCTGGTCAGGGGAGGAGGTGGGGACAGCAAAGTGAGACAAGTGTAGGTCTCGTGAAACCTCTGCTTTCTGATTCAGTCAGCAGCAAGAGACATGAAGGTGCCTCAGGCTGGATAGCTTTCCCATCTCGAACACCGAACAATCACGTCGAGTAAGGACCTCTTTGACGCCTCATTGTTTTGTTCTGCTAATTCTATTTGGAGTTTCTTACCTCGGTTCTAGAAGTGCTTTTGTTTCACCTCCTCGTTTATTCTCCGTCCTTCATTCTCAGTTTGTTGGGAAGAACGAGGTGAGGTAGGAATCAGTGCGGATATCACACGCTGATCATTCTCTGCTGTAACTGTTCATTAATTTTACACCAAAAGCAAAATATTATGAATTGTATTTGGAACTTAAAAGGAAACATGTCGAAGGCCTCAGGCCTAAGTGACAGATATATTATCGAGAGAATGTGAGCGCAGTTCTCCACAGTCCAGTCAGCGGGAGGAGAAATTGCCTCATCAGCTGCACTTTCACACTGTCTTCTGCAGTCAGAGTTTCCAAAGACCAGAAATGGGAAATGAGGGATTTGGACAGAGACTGTGAAAGAAGGTGACAATGAACAGACGTAGAAAGACAAATGGAAACTCACATTGTGGAAGACACTGAAAGGGTCAATTGTCCACTTGACATGGCTGCTAAGTGACATAAAGGAAAAGAAATAGGTAACCATTAAAGCACAGCTTGTCACCAGCTCATGGAAACGGAAGCAGCATTACCGCCAAAACAAACCTTTTAAATTTGTAAAAGTGACGGTTGGCAACTAATGAGAAGTTTTGATAAATATGATGATCCCACACATAATACTGAAAATTTGCCTGCATTACAATGTTGAAATACCGAACCAACCTGCTTCTGTCGATCTGAAACACTAACTCTACTTTGCCCCATGGATACTGCCAGGCGCTGAGTTTCTCCAGCATTCCATGTTTTTGTGTCACATTTCCAGCATCCGCAGCTCTTTGTCTTATGTTAACCTGAATCGTGTGTTTGACAAAACATGACCACTTCTCAGCCACATCCATCATTTCCTGCTGTAGGAATGCTGCCACTACGACAAACGAGCACAGGAAAATTCCCATTCCTCGACTGAAAATCAAACTTGAGCACTGAATCAGAAACAGTAGAGCACCACAGAAAACAAAAGACCCTGTCGTCCCTTTCGTCAATTACACTGCTGTTGTAAGGTTTGTAGCTCAGGTTGAGGTTTCGGGTGTAGGTTTGCTCGCTGAGCTGGAGGTTTGAGATCCAGACGTTTCATTACCTGGCTAGGTAACATCATCAGTGGGACCTCTAAGTGAAGCGAAACTGTTCTCTCCTTGCGTTCTATTTATACATTTGTCCTGGATGGGGTTCGTGAGGTTTGGCGTGATGTCATTTCCTTTTCGTTTTCTGAGAGGTTGATAGATGGTATCTAGATACATGTATTTGTTTATGGCGTTGTGGATGGAGTGCCAGGAGGAAGAAACCGACAGCAACCGACGTCACGTCGAAAGAAAGGACAACGGAGAACTACAAACCTGCGTATACAGAAAATCGACAAACACTGACCAAATACTTAACTACACCAGCAATCATCCCAACACACACAAACGGAGGTTGTCAGAACACTATTCCAACGAGCCACCATACACTGCAGCACAGACGAACTTCGGAAAACAGAGGTGAACCACCTATACAACGTATTCATGAAGAACGGACACTCAAAACGTACAGTCCGCAGATTCCTCGAGAACAAACCACGACAAGCAGACCAAACACAACCAGAAACACTAACAACCTTACGATACATCAAAGAAGTTTCAGAAATGACAGCCAGACTAACAAGACCCCTCGGAATCCTAGTAGCAAACAAACCCACCAACACTCTCAAATAAAAACTAGCAAACGTAAATGACCCAGTACAACTCATGGTCAAAACCAACGTCATCTACAAAATTCCATGCAAGGACTGCCACAAAGGCAACGTAGGACAAACAGGAACAAGGTTAGCCACCAGGATACACGAACACCAGCTATCCACAAAAAGACACGACCCTCTCTCCATCGTAGCCATACACACGGATGAAAAAAAAAAATTTCGACTGGAACAACACATCTATCCTGGGATAGGCTAAGCAAAGATATGCCAGAGAATTCCTAGAGGCTTGGTATTCCAAACACAACGCCATAAACAAACATGTAGATCTAGATACCATCTGTCAACCACTCGGAAAACGAACAGGAAATGACATCACTACAAACCCCAGCAACCCCATCCAGGACAAACTTATAAATAGAAAGCAGGAGACAACAGCTTCGCTTCACTGCGAGGTCGCCACTGATGATGTTACCTAAATTAGTCTCGAGGAAAATGGAGTGAGAAGATAAACAAAGCGAGAGAGAGGAAAGCGAGAGGGAGAGAGAACGAAAGGGGGGAGAAGAATGAGAAAAAGTTAGAGAAGAGAAGGAGAGAGAGACAGAGAAACAGACAGAAGGGAGATATAGAGGGAGGAAAAAGAGAGAGAAGTTCCTTGGATGAGCAAAGGGAGATAAGAAAGGAACAGAGAAGAGAGAGAAGGAGAGAGAAAATTTGAACTTGAGAAGTTGCGACTTTGTCAGCAAAGTCAAGTTAGCAGGATGGAAATTAAAAGAGAAATTAGTGATATATGTAAATGTGTCACCACTCCGCAACATTTTGATGAGGATGATGTTGAAGCCTTCTTCATTTCAACCAAAAACATGGCTAGGCAGATGGAATGGTCCGAGGATTGATGGGTAATGCGAGTTCAGACTAAACTCGAAGTCAGAGCGAGTAAGGGATTTGGTATGATATTACGTGAGGTGTGAAAAGATTATGAATGAGTAAAACAGGCTCCTTTGAGTGCTTCTGAACCGGTACCAGATGTATATCGAGAGCGTTTCTGAAACACAGGTCAGACTTATGTTGAGTTAAAAAGAAATAAACACAATACTTTGATGGATGGATTCTTATTTGGATAAAGAGAGGATATTTCAGGCTATTAGAGAGATAATTCTGCTGGAGGAGTTCAAAAATACACTTTTAGAGATTGCAAGAATTCACGTGGAGGAAAAAAGATTTCGGAAAGTCAGAAGGACAACAGAATTAGTAGATGAGTACATGCTGGTGCATAAGACAAGCTTTTGAACAGATATTCGTCCTGTGAAGGATCCAAATTGGCAGAAGGGGAGATTCTGCATTACTAAACCAAGAACCTTCCTGCACTTGGAAGATATGAGAGCAGGAAAAAAAGAAGTCCAAGAGAGTCGAAAGGAGTTGAAAGGACTCAGCTGTTTCCATTCTGGCAAAGTTGAATACGGAAAGTATTTGAATACGGACAGTACTTGTCGTTAATTAAAGGCGTTGTGGAAAATAGAAGTGTTTAAAGAAGCTAAACTGGTGGCACGAGAGTGACACGATCTAACCAGTTGCTGGTAGTAAGGGATGGGCGAATATGTACCCTTTCATATCTATTTCCCATGAGTGTTGTAATTTGTGGCATATATGAGCAGAAATTTAGCGTTCCCTTATGTAAGATCACGTTGGAGCCCCAATTTAAGTCGGGGAAATTTACGCTGGGCGTGATAGACAGAGTGTCAGTTCCACGAATTCAGCTTGTGCTTGGAAGTGATTTGGCAAGATCCAAATTAGAAGTGACTCCCCTTATTGTGGAGAAGCCCAAGGAAGACGAAGAAACTGAGGAGTTAAAACAGAAATATCTTTCTATTTTCCCAGACTGTATGTTGAACAGATCCCACTCTCAATAGGCACAGCACCAAGTGACAAGTAAAAAGAAAGATGAAGGAGTTGAGTTTAGGTCAGCTGATACACTACTTGATGTGATTCGTGCAGTGGGCCGAAGTACACAAGACTGTGTTGCAGCTACAACATAGAGAGGAAGTGTTATGGGTAGCACATGAACTACCTATAGGGGGTCCCCGAGGGTGACGAAACACGCAAGCTAAATACTAAACATTTCTCTTGGCCTGGAATGCACACGGGATGTGGTTGCTTTTTCTGACAATGTCATACATGTCAAATGGCAGGTAAGTCTCAGGCGGCAATAAAAACACGCCTTTGTTGCCAATTACCACAGTTGGAGAATTTTTCAGGTGGATTATAATTGATTGCGTGCATCCCCTTCCGAGAACTAAATGTCAGAACCAGTGCTTGTTGACTACAATGGATGTGCTATCCATATTTCCAATGGCAATTCCTTCCCGGAGTATCAAGGCCACAATTCTGGTAGAGGAGTTAGTAGCTTTCTTCACACGCTATGACCTAACTAGTCAGATTCAGTCAGACTAAGGGTCAAATTTTACTGTACAACTGCTTAAGGAGGTTTTTGATAGCTGAGATAAAACACTTTAAATCTAGTGCATATCTTCCTGAATCGTTGGGAGCTTTAGAAAGATAGCTTAAGACCTTGAAGACCATGGACAGAGCATACTGTCAAGATTATCCGAATGATTGGGAAAAAGATATCCCGTTCGTATTGTTTGCCATTAAGAATGTTCCAAACGAATTCCTTTTAAGTTCATATTCGCACATGAAGTGATTGCCCTTTGGAATTAATTAAAGAAACAAATGACAGGGTCAAAGTCGAAGATCACACAATTAAATCATGTATCAGAATTGAGGGAGAGACTAAATTTAGTCAGTGATTCAGCAAAACAGCACCCAAAGATGGCACAGCGTAGAATTACGCAGGTGGCAGATAAAAATCTGGGACTCAGAAGTTTTCCCACAGGGATAACTTGTCAGTACTGTTACCAATCATAGGTGATCCCTTTAAAGTTAGGTTTACTGCTCCCTGTGAAAAAGTTGAGTCAGTTGAACTATTTAGCAAAGACGTCAGATATAAAATAAAACTGTATTGGGTATGTCATGTGAACATGTTGAAAACGTATTACAAAACAAAGGAAGAACTGGAGGAAGAGTTGTTCGTTACTGCCCAGCAGAGTGAGGAATCGAATTCAGTTGCTTTGAATTTTGATGTACCTCAAAACAGATTCTAAAATGATGAAGTCCTTGAGGAGTGGGATGGATTAGAAAGCTGTCTGTCTCAGGAGCATAGAAAAGTGTTGAAAGATTTTTTGTTTCTACAGAGTCAGGGCACATGCAAGAATCACACGGGGAGGAGGAAAGCAATTGAACACGAAGTAGATATAGGGAGTTCTGCTGCAATAAAGCAGCAACCCTCTCGACTTAATCATCTCGAGAGGTGACAGGACAAGATGCAGGTGAACACCATGCTTGAAGAGAACATCACTGAACCAAGCCAGAGCGCGTGGAGTTCGTTGATTGTCTTAGTTACCAAACCAGATGATTTGTGTTGAATTTCGTGCGGATTATGGAACGGCCAACGCCGTTACAAAATCGAACTCATATCCAATTTCTAGATTGGAGGACTGCATCCAGAAAGTCGGACAAGCCAGTTACATCACCAAGTCGGGCATAATGCGTGGCTACTGGAAGGTTCCGTTGTCAAAGTTGGTGAACAGATCTCTGCGCTTGTAACTCCATATAAGCTATATCAGTTTCAAGTGATGCACTTTTGAATGAAGAACAAGCCCGCCACACCCAAAGACACTTGTACAGAGTTGTGGCCAGGTTGACAAATTGTGTAATCTATTTGGACGATGTAGTGATCCTTAGCAATTCAAGGAATGATCACAAGGGACTATTGGGAGAGCTCTTTGAACGACCACGAGAAGCAAAACTGATGACAAACATAAATAAAACAGAATTCACGGAAGCAGAGGTGATGTTCTTGGGATGTAACATCGGTCATGACAGGTTGAGCATCCTCCGGAACGTGAGGACGAAAGCTTCTGAGGAATTGCCATGATCAACCTCGAAGAAAGAGTTTCTTTAATTCGTCAGACTCAGCGGACTCTGTCAGAAGTCTGTTCCAAACTATACTAGTGTAGTGGCATCGTTAACCGATTTGCTGAAGAAGAACACAGTGTTTCGGTGGACAGTAACATGCCACATGACAATTGACCATTTGAAGTCGATATTAACCACCAAACCAGTATTACCTACACCGAACGTCTAAAAAACGTTAAAAGTAGCCATCGATGGTTGTGACGTTATAGTTGGAGGTGTACTCCAACGGGAAAAATGAGCATGGGATTGAACTGCCAGTTTATAACTTTTCATAGGAAATCAACATCTATCAGAAGAAATGCTCCACAATCGAAAAAAAACTATTGAGTTTGGTACTGGCGTTACAAATGTAATGTATGTGCCACGAAAAATGGATCGGAGAGGTTATGTACACAGACCACAATCCGCCAAAACTTTGTATATATGTAATAATATGAGACTATTTCGTTGGCTTCTCATGGAATAGACGTCCATTTTAAAAATCGTACATGTTGTGGGTCAGTAGTATGAAATCACAGACACTTTATCGCAGATTCAACTGATGGTATTCAGATGAGATTGTCTTAATTTCATGTTTTATATGTATATATAGGAAAAAACTAAATCGAAATTGTATAAAATTTATCGATATGTTAGGGCAAAGTATTTAAAAATTAAAATGAAAACATATCTTCATTATGATGGTTCATTGTTTCCTGTCGAGGCGATGTTTTTTAAACATATTAGTGCACATTTAAGAGATTTAAAAGCAGCAGAACAACCAGACACAGAAACAAGTGTTCTCAATAAGACAACGACGTAATCCTGGGTCGAACAATTCAATTCGTTCATTGCCTGGAGACATAAATAGTTCGAGTTTGGCCACTCAGTTTAAATTTTAATCAGGAAAATATATACATTTCAATTCAAATTTTAATTGCGTCTCTTGAAAGTCTTTTAAAAAAAAACAGGGACCCAATCAGATGCTCTGGGGTATGAGACGGGGGACATTGAACAGTTGAGAGGAGGACTGCCAAGACCATGCATGTAACAATCTTCTTGAAAATATATACATCTGGAAAATAACTTTTCGATCCGTGATCTTTGACACAGTATCTCCTGACAGGGACAAAGAAGAGACAGGAAGATCCGAAGACAAGAACCTACAGCTGCCTGGTTTTGATAAAGAAGTGCTGTTTTGTAAACCTTAACTGGGAGTTTTATCTGAATAGCATTATCGAATGGAACATCAAAATGGGTAATAGATATACATTAGTTTGTTAATTAATCTCTCTTTTACTTTAGAAATGAAGTGCTGAATTGTTACTTCGTGTAGTTCTTGGCCAATCGAATTGTTACAGATTCCTGTACAGCATAAATCGTTTCTGTGTTACTGGTTTTATCGTAAGCTGGAGGGGTTATGCTGTGTCGTAACGAGTCTAAAACAAATTTGGCAAAACAAGCGTGCATCTGTGCAGTTCATTGAGTGAACTGAAGATTTGCACCATTCATGACCTGGATGAAGTGATTCTTCCGCCGTGATCTGAATCTCCAAAAGTGAAAGGCTACCCAAATTCTCCGTAGTTGGCAGGATTCGAACCTGCGTGGGAATGCCCCAATGGATTTCAAATCCATCGCCTTAACCACTCGGCCACAACTACAAATGGATGAGCAGCATGCTCATTTCCAGGTCTCTGTCCCTGGGGCGCTTAGCAGTAGTGAATCATTGTTTGGTTTATTTGAATTCAAAGCCCACAGCTTTCAAATCGATGAAATGTCGGGACAAAGTGGGTCTGGGTGTTTCACCCCGATAGGTGGGATCTATATTCAGCTTAAACGATGGCGGAAAATGCAGACAAATACTCAGCAGGTCGAGCAGGATCTGGGCTTGGAAAAGGCGATTCAGTGTTTCAAAACTTCTCCAGAACGTTATCAGAACTCCGTTTTCTCCCAGTAGTACTGACAAACCTGTTGACATTTCCCAGAATGTTCTTTTTTTTCAGATTCCCAACATCCACAATCCTTTCCATTAGCCATTAAAACGATACAGAAATTCCTTTGCGATTCTGGATAAGATTCCTGTTTGGGGCACATTTTCGTGACATTAAAAACCCGGAGATGTGCAGGAAAGAAAGCCAATGAAGTATGACCTGTGAGAGGTCCGACACTGGAACGTCCCAATCAACCAACCGTTCAGTTAATGGATGAACGTGTTGACCAATTACACAACAGAGACGGGGTGAACTGACTCATTGTACGATCCAAAAACATGCTTTTCACGAATTCAAACTTCAGCCTGCCCTTCACGAAGTGATTGATGTCCTGTATCAGTTTTTCTTTTGCAAAATAAATCCTGGGACATTCACTGCAGTGAAATGGCAACAATCCTGTACCCGCTGGAAACACATCCACGTCACAGCAACCAACTTTTCTACAACAGGATTCCTGCTCTCTTCGATGCTTTTTCGTAACTTGTTTGTACCCGAGTCTTCGCGTGGTCTTGTAGCCGTGGCGAGGGTTGAATTCCTGACGCGCAGGAATGAAAATCCTTTCAATGTCTCCGATTGGTTCATGTCTAGAGAACAACAGAATCAACAGTCACGGCCTCTTAAAGACTGGTTGTGTTAAGTGGGACAATCCACCCTTCATTCACCTGTGGTTTCGCTTCCCAAAGAGATTCTAAAGTTTTCCAAAGCTGGAGACATGCGTTCACTGTTATTTTCCCATGTTTTGTTTTAACCTTCCCAGTGGTGATATTTTCCCCAAACTGCTTCGCAATTCTCCGCCTTCTTTGATGTCCAGCGATGAGCAAAGACCTTTTGTCGAGAAATTACTGAGGTTGGGATTCTTCTCTTTGGAACAAAGAAGGTTAACTGGAGATTTTTATGGTCTATTTATAATGATAGGGGAGGGCGCAGCGCGGATGGATGGGTTGATGTTGTGCAGGAAATGTTGCCAACGATCAGTGTCAGTTTCCAGAAGACTGGGGCTAAAGATATTTAATGAAAAACGAAATTTGCGAAGAATATATAGAGCCTAATCTCAGGGGAACCGTTAATCATTTAAGACACGGATGAGGAGGACATTCTGTCTTTGAGAGAGTAGCAAATCTGCAGAATTCTTTACACTGAAGGGCTGTCAAGGCTGAGTATAATCAAGGTTGAGACGGCCGCACAATTAGTCACTTTGGGAATCAAGAAGAATGGGGATAAGACGGAAAAGTGCCATTAAGAATTTACCAAATCAGATGTGACCTCATTAAAACTTGGAGCTGACCTAATGGGACGAATGACTTCCATCTTTTCCAATATCTCATCTGTCATTTGGAAACTGCGAGAGACAATCGTGAAGAAAGAAATTGCTGGACGTTGAGAAAAGATGATTAGAGTCAAACTGAGTCAACATCATTTGTTGAATGGAAAAACACACTTGACAACTTTGTCAGAGTCCTTTGATAATATTTCGAGCAGAGTTGATCAAATGTTTGTAGGCTTTCCATAAGAGACCGTATCAAAAGCCATTGCACAAGATCGGAGTTCACTGTGAAAAGTTTAAAAAAGTCCAGGATTGACCGTTGTTTAATTGAAGATACAGAATCTGGATTATTGCGTATTTTTCAAGTTGTAAAAAAGTAATTAGTAAAGTGCTGGAATGGTGAGTCATACGACTTCCATAATTTATATCTGCCTTAATGACTTGATGGAATTGGCAGAGTGAAATGTCCGCAGTTTTACTGACGATACACAACAGCTGGGAGGACATTTTGCGATGAGGACAGTGGAATCTGGAAATGGTTAGTGACAGGTTGAGTGGGTGGGAATGCAACAGGTGCACGGAGGAGGTTGCAGAGTTGATAGTTTGGAGGGGAGGGTGATGCGCATGGGTGGGAAGGAAATGGGACAGATGGGACAGGTCATAAGGATGATGCTGAGCTGGAAGTTTTGAAGTGAGGTCAGGTGGAGGGAGGGGAAATGTGGAAACTGGTGAAATCCTAATTGATGCCATGGGTTTGGAGGTCCCCGATGTGGATATTTAGCTTTAGAACGTAGAACAATGAAACAATACAGCGCAGCACAAGCCCTTTGGCTTTCGATGTTGTGCCAACCTGTGAACTGATCTGAACTCATCCCCCTATATTATCCTATCATCATCCATGTGTTTATCCAAGACTTGTTTACATTTCCACAATTTAACGACATTGACAGGCATGGCATTCCACACCAAGAACCTGCCTCTGACATCTGGCTTAAACCTATATACCCTCAATTTGTAGTTATGACCACTCGTACAAGCTGACATCATCTTCCTAAGAAAAATAGTTCCACCGTCTACCTTATCTAATCCTCTTATCATCTTGTAACTCCCTGGAGTGGTTTTGATCGCAGAGCTGTAGATTTGATTCAAACCAACAGCTCAGCGAGCAGACCTGCACACTCAAACTCAACCTGAGCTGCACATCTTCACAAACCTTGCAAAAATCTTGTAACTCTGTATCAAATCTGCTCTCAGACTTCTTTCAGATGAGAACAGACCCAAGTCTCTCAGATTTTCCTGATAAGACTCTTCCTTCAGGACAGGCAATATCTTGTTCAATCTCGTCTGCAACTTTTCCAATGTTTCCACATTCTTCCTGGAATGGGCGACCAGGCAGTTCAAAATATTCCAAGTGGAGCCACACAAGTGTTTTGTTTCGTTGCAGCATGACATTATGCTCAGGAACTCAATCCTCTACCAATAAAATCGACGACGTCATACTCTTTCACAGGAGCACACTGGTTATTACTGCTGCATCGCAACACCAGCGACGCGAGTTCATTTTCTCCTTCAAGCGGCTATCTGTGTGGGTTTCCGCCCCGTACTCTGTTTTCCCCTCACAATCCAAAAAATGTGCTGGGTCGGTAAAGGGGTAAGTGTAGGAAAATGGGTCTGTCTGGGTCGCGCCTCGGAGGGTCGGTTTATACTTGTTGGGCCGCAAGGTCTGTTTCCACACGGTAAGTAATCAAAAAAAAATCAACCTGGCTTGAAACTATGTACATGGACTCCAAGGTCACTCTGCCCATCCACATTACCAAGAATCTTTCCATTAACTCAGTATTCTGCCTTCCTGTTATTGTTCCCAATGTGAATCACTTCACATTTAGCTGCATTGAACTTTATTTGCCACCTCTAAGACCAATTTTGCAAATTATTCCTGCTCCCCTGCAACCTGCAACATTTTTCCACGCTGCCCACTACTCCAGCACCTTTCGTGTTATCCGCAAGCTTACTAACCCACTCACCCTATGCCTGCATCTTAGTCATTTACGAAAATGACAAACAACCGTGATCCCAAAACAGATCGTTGTGCCACACCACTCCTTACCGGATTCCAGGGTGAATATTTTCATTAGCCACCACTTGCTGCCTTCTCACAGAAAGCCAGATTCTAATCCAAACAGCGAAATCATCGTCAATACCATGCCTCTGCATTTTCTCCAACAGCCTAACATGTGGAATCTTATCAAAGGTTTTACAGACGTCATGTACACCACGTCAAGTGCCCTACCCTCATCCACATGCTTGGTCACCTTCTCGAAAAACTCACGAAACCATGTGGACCCGCTGAAATCAAGTTGTTGCTGGTTGAATGATTATATATCATCTCTCTCATACTCAGCTCCATATTCTTTCCTACAAGAAAGGTAAGGCTGACTAGTCTACGATTACTTTGGTCATCAGTATTACCCTTCTTCAACAAGGCAACAACTTTTGCTATCCTCCAATCTTCGAGTGCTATTCCTGTAGACAATATCGAAAATAAAGATCAAAGGCAAAGGCTCTGCAATCTCCCCCCGGCTTCCCAGGAAATCCTTGGATAGATCCCAGCTGACCCAGGGGACTTACTTATTTTCGCCCCTTCCAGAATTGCTAACAGGTCCTCCTTGTAAACCGCATTGTAAACCATCCAGTCTAGTAGACTGTATCTCAGATTCTCCCCGACACCGTTGTCTTAAAACAATATGAATACTAACGAAAAATATTCGTTAGCGCCTTCTTACCTCCTCTGACTCCACACACAATTCATCACTCCTATTTTTGACAAGTCCTCATCTTCCTCTCGTCGTTCTTTGGTTCCTGATATACACGTAGAATTCCTTAGGGTTTTCTAAGATTCTATCCGCAAGCGACTTCTCATGTCCTCTCCTGTCTCTTCTGGACTCTCTATACAGATTTTTCCTAACTAACTTGTAACTCTCAATCGCCCTAACTGAGCCTTCAAGTCAAATGCTAACATAATCCTCCTACTTTCTCTTGACCTGAGCTTTAAGTTCTTTAGTAAACCACGGTTGCTTCGCTCGACAACTTCCTTCATAACTGACAGGTATATACTCATCAAGTACATGCGATATCTGTTCCTTTAACAAGCTCCACATTTCAATTGTGCTCATACCGTCCGTTTCCTTCCACATCTAGTGCAAACTAAATCTTGCCAAATGTCATCCTAATTGCCTTTCCCTCGGATATAACTCTTTCCCTGCAGTACAGAACTATCCCTTTCTATTGCTTAAGTAAACATACCGAACTGTGTTCACGATCACTCAATTGCTCACCTACCTTCACATCTAACACCAGGCCAATTACACAGTAACAAATCCAATGTGGCCTGTGACTGTTAATAAAACGTAGTCTGGCCTCAGGTTATGGACCTGTGTTGAGGATGAGGCAGGATTCATCAAAGTTGATAGGGACAAATAATTTTTCAGCTCACCTCCCTCTGTTTCCCACACTCGCAGGAGACTGCTGTTATGATCTGGTGCAATTCACAGATGATATCTTTGGTTGCTTCGAAACTTCTGAACACTGTGCAAGTGAGTAAATTAGTACACGAGGACCAGGCTCCCGTCAGGGAGCCAAGAAAGCATGCATTGTCAGAGGGCCAGAACGGATGGAACGGCGCTTTCTCTTTCCAGTGCAAAAGGTCAGTGCTGAAAGGGCAGGCGCTTTTGGAGATTCAGTGCTGTGAGAGATGACGCTGTCAGAGCATCAGTACTGAGAATGCAGAAACTCTCAGATGGTTAGTGCTGAAGGATCGGTTACAGTAATAGGGCAAATTCTAAGGGAGTGGGCACATTCAGAGGGTTAGTGGTGAGGGAGCAGACACTGTTGGAGGGTCAGGACTGAGCGAGAGGTTACTGTCACAGGTTCAGTGCTGAGTAAGTGCCATCATCGCTCGTTCAGTGTTTGGAGAGTGGGTACTCTCGGATGGTCAGTGCTGAGGGATCATATTTAATTTATTTCATGCTAATATTTCCAGAAACAAATAAAATGGCAGCTGAATATGCAAACTGTCCATCAAAACATTCAATGGCAAGTGCAAACATAAATAAATTATCTAAAACCTCTCTCATATTTGAGGACATCCTGCCTGTTTTTGTCATACATCCGCTACCTGTCTGGTCACATACATCATCACTGTTATAGTCTCACACAACCTCCCCATGTTTTTCATACATTCTCACACTCTACATCTTACACACCCTCCATGTCTTTGTCACACACACCTTCACAGCATGGGACAAACTCGAAGTCTGCCAGTACTGGAGTAGACTTCAGTTTTCCCATTCCCAGGGATACGATTGTGTATAAATGGTTAGAAGTTAGAGGACTCCAAATTCCACTGACTCAGCCCCAATCTCACTTCCCTGCCTCAACTGGGTTAAGACCGGAGCGAGACCTGACCGAGAGAGAGACAGAGGGGGAGAGAGTGAGTCATAGAAATTGAATGCACAGAATCAGATCCTTCAGTCCAATTTTACCACGCTGATAGTATATCATTAATAACTCTCATCTCATATTTCAGCATTTGGCGTATATCTCTTCCTACTTATTTACCAATCCCGATGTATTATAAACTTTGTACTTCAACCAGCCTCTACCCCTCCCTCTGGCAGCTCATTCCACTCTTGCATCACTCTGAAGGAAAAATGCTGTGTGTGTGGAAGAGGATACTCTCAGGCGTCCACGCTGCTGAGACACCTGTGGGTTCACACCAGTGAGAAGCCATTCATTCATTCGTTGTGTTGGAAATGACTCAAATAATCATACGATCTGCTGTGACATTTTGGCAGCCATGCAGATGATAAATTCTTTATAACACTGACTAGAGCTGTTAATTTTATTCAATGATAAGTAAACGTATTGGTGAGTGGAGAATACATAAAGAGACAGGAGGGACAGATATGAAATGCTTCAATCCTTCACTAAATCTGTACCATGTGCAGATTGATGTCCGTTTCTTCCTTCACCAGTGTTATTTTTTTTAATGTAGGAGGATAAATTACGGACAGAAGTATTTCCTGAACTTTCCAAACCGGTAAAATATTGCAGGACATACTCAGTTAATTTTCATCTGTCAACGTGTATTTTGGCAGGCTTAATAAATTAGATAAAAACATTTCCTCACAAACAGTGACCATCAAGTGTACACTGAAGATTATTGGAAAGGGCATCGTGGAGGTCGGTGTCCAGTGAACTTCATTAGGGATTGGCTAGGGGAGCTGTGCTCTTTGTGATGTTTATAAAAACGTTGGATGAGGAAGAAGAACGGTGAGGTACTAATTTTGCCGGTGACATGGAGGTTGGTGGAGTTGTCGGTCGTGTATTCGGCTGTTGTGGATTGCAATGAAACATTGCGAGTTTGCAGCACTGGTCTGATATGTGGCAGATGGAGATAAACCCGAAAAAGTATGGAGTCGTTCACTTTGGAAGTGCGATTGTCAATGCAGAACACAGGGTTAAAGGATTCCTGGCAGAGTGAAGGAGCAGAGGAATCTTGGGTCATATTGGCTCTCTTTAGAGCAAGTGTCAGGCGTTGGTCTATCCCAATAACCCTGCACATTTAGACCGACCAAGGAGCTTCCAGTTTTATAAATAAAGTTATGAAATAGTTGTTCGAAGTGACAATCAAAATGAAATAACTTCTTTCTTATGTACATTAGGAGAACCTTTGGATGTAGTATCTACCCAGGTTGCAATTAAAGTCAAGAAAGGTGAGATGATTTGAACAAGTTGGTATACCTCCTTGGAGACATTTCGATTGTTTGCCAATAAATTATGTTTTAGGAAACTAGATATGATAATCTCGTCACGACCAATGAGAGCAAGACGACGGAGATGGCTGTTGTGACTAACATTCATTTTAATAAATGCACCTGGAATTTCTGACATACCACGATGTTTAGCTTTCAGTAAATGTTCTGATATGATGTGTTATATATGAAAAAAAGAAAGTGTGAATTCCCAGTGAACCTGCACTGGAATGGGTCCTAGATACATGTTACTCTTTGAGGAAAAGCCGGACATGAAACGATTTACGTGTCCCGGACAATCACGCTGCATTTTGACATCATCGATGCAGTGACATATTCTCCCATAAGGAACTATCTTTAACCAATCAGAAGCCAGTTAATTCTCACTGGAAATGGGCAGGAATGCAGCGAGGATAATCAGGAAGAGACTACACAATTAGATTGTTAAGATTAAGAACTGTTTACATTTCGAACACAACTGAATAAAAGGGATGGCATATTTTACACCAATGTTTAATCTGTTGTTTGAAACCCATGCATCTGTGTCTGAGTATTTTATAAGCTCACGGCACTCCTCAGGAGAAGAACGGGTCGAGTCGATCTGACCGCAGCAGTTGAAGATGGGGATTTTTAACATCAACTGATCTTAAGTTACTAAAGGTGTTCTTTTCTCTTTCTTGCACAGCGAATTCTTGTGGGAATCAATAGTAATGTGGAGGATTTTTTGATGTGTGGGAAACTGCAGCTGACTCCTGCTAATGCACAGTTGATCGGTTATAACACTGTTAATGAAGGTAGAGAATCAAGACAACACTTACATGTTAAAAATGTTGTAATTAAAACAGTATATGTCAAGCAGCGTCTGCAATCAAGAACGAGATCAGATGTCGTGCCTGAGATTTGTGGGCGGACAGAGCGTGAAATACACAAATAAAATGAAGCTGGCACTCAAAATACTGCTTCAATGACGTCGTTGAAAGGGAGAATTGCAGATGCTGGAGATTATTCAGGAGCATATTCCTCAAAAAGGACAGCAGTTCAGGCATCTTCCGACAAGCAGGAAAATCGAAGTTTCAGCAAAAGCCCTTCATTAGTGTTGAGGGTTTGAGACTCGCGGGTGGAGAGATTAGATGGCAGGGGCGTGAAGCTGGGGGATACGCAGCTGAGAGTGCAAAAGGTAGATGGAAGTGGGAGGACTGGTGATAAGTCAGAGGGAAGCAGGATGGACAGGTAGGACAAGCCATGAGCGCGGTGCTGAGATGGAAGTTTGAAACTGGGATTAGGTGGGGGGAGGGGATATGGGGAAATTGTTGAAATCTATATTGATGCCATGGGCCTGGTGTTTCCCGAGGCTGAAAATTAGGTGTATTTTCTCACAAGTCAGGTGGTAAGGGAGTGGCGATGTAGGAGGCCCAGGACCGGCATGTCCTCGGTGGAGTGGGAGGGTAGTTGAAGTTTTTGGCCAAGAGGTGTTTAGTGCAGGAGTCCTGAAGCGCTCTTCGAGTCATCATCCGGTCTTCGAAACGCAGATGAGAATGCATCTGGGGCAATGGATGCAGTAACTGACATGTATGGAAATGGCGGTAAAAGACTGATGATGTGGAAGGCAGCTTTGTGGCTATGGACCCTGGTTGGCGGGATGTGTGGGCACAGGTTTTGCAGTTCCTGTGGTGGCAAAAGAAACGGCCAATATCTCTGGTGTTGTGTTCCGTTTGTAGGTGGCATAAATGGCCAAGGTTGTATGTAATCTGCAGAGGTAGCTGGGGGTGGAGGGTGATAACCAGGGAATCCCTGCCCTTTTTTGGGGTTGGAGGAGTGTGTTTCAAATGTGAAGGTACAGGAAATGGACGAGATGTTTGGGAGGGCTTCATCAACCAGGTAGGAGGGGAAATTGCGGACTTTGGAAAGGCGGCCATTTGGTGTGATCTGTGGTGAACTAGTCATACAGTCGTAGAATCATAGAGATATCCAGCAATGAAACTAGCCCTTCGGTCCAAGCCGCCCATGCCGTCCAGATATCCCAAAGCAATCTAGTTCACCTGCCAGCAGCCAGCCCATAACCCTCCTAATCCTTCCTATTCATATACTCTTCAAAATGCATTTTACATGCTGCAATTGTACCAACCCTCACCTATTCCTCTGGCAGCTGATTCTATACACGTACAATCCTCAGCGTGAAAAAGTTGCCACTGAGATTTCTCTTATTTCATCCAACTCTCACCCTAAATTTGTGCCCTCTAATTCTGGACTCTCACACGTCATGGAAAATACTTTGGCTATTTTTCCTATCCATGACCCTCCTAACTTTGGAGCCTCCATAAGGTCACCCCTCAGCCTCCAACGCTCGAGGCAAAATAGCCCCAACCAGTTCAGCCTTTCCCTGTAGCTCAAAGCCTCCAACCCTGGCAACATCCTTGTAAATCCTTTCTGGACCCTTTCAAGTTTCACCGCATGAATTAGGTAGGAAGGAAACCAGAATTGTACGCAATATTCCGAAAGGGGACGAAGCAATGTTCAGGACAGCCGCAAAATGGACGCAATTTTCTGAGCAATAAAGCAAAGGATAAGAAACGCATTGTTCACTATCCTATCTACCAGCGACTACACTTTCAAGGAGCTATGAACGTGCACTCCATGGTCTCTTTGTTCATCAACACTCCCTATGTCCTGACCGTTAAGTGGAAAAGTCCTGCTGAGTTTTGCTTTCCCAAAATGCAGCGCCTCGCATTCATCTTAATTAATCACCTGCCCCTTCTCAGCCGATTGGCCCATCTGACAAAGATCTTGTTGTAATCTGTGGCAACATTCCTTTGCTGTCCATGACACATCCAATGATGATGTCATCTGCATGCTTACTGATAATGCCTCATATGATCACATCCATATCATTTATAAAAACGACGAAAAGTCGAGGACCCAGCACCGATCGTTTTGGCAATCCACTGGTCACAGGCCCCCAGTTTGAAAAGCAACCCTCGGCCACCACAATCTTCCTTCTACCGTTCAGCTACTTCAATATTCAAATGCCTACTTCTCCCTATATTCGCTGAGATCTAACCATGCTAATCAGTATCCCATGGGAAAACTTGTCGAACACCTGAGTGAAGTCCATTTAGATGACATCTATCGCTGTGCCATCATGAATCCTATTAGTTACTGTGATGGAAAATTATCCATTTCGTGTGGAATTTGAAAGAGAATGATTTTGGAACATTTAATGCTGTGCTGAGCTTTGTAAACAATACTTTGGTGAGGTTTGCGGCCAGCTTGTCGCTGTTTCAAATTTGTAAACATTCAACTCGATCTTGCAAGAGTCGGACACAGTGAAAGAAGAAAAAATCTGTTATGTCCAAGACCAGTGGATGAGAGAACAACAACTTGAGTTTTCCCAGTCGTTTCCCTTGAGTGTTAGATAAGAAACAGTATAAGGCAAGTATCTGAACAATGCTCAGATAACCCTGATATTGAGGCATTGAGATGAAAGTACTGGGGTCAATTCTGCTGAATTTAAATAAAGCTCCTTTCTTTGCCCTTGCTAAGAGTTGAGTCAAGTCAATTTAATTTCCGCGACAGTAAACTTATGGGGCCCGTCCCGGTACCAGGCAACTGAGTGGGATTCTGAAGATTCCTAGGAGGCGTAGCCGCCAGCGCCATGAAGTTGTTTCTCTTCATTTCGAGCGGTCAATTGGCCCTTTTCTGTGAGAGGACCCCGAATCTGTCGATCACACAAGCACCGGCATTCGGATCGAATAGGATCGCGGTACCTATCGTGACTTAAGTAATCCTACATAGAAACTCATTGTAAGAGAATAAATAAAGCAGGGACAGGGTTCAGTGAACTCTTGCGTGGCATTAGAGCAAAGCCCAAGGGAAGGGAACAACCGTCTCTGGAGTGTTTCAGAGACAGCAAATTTAAGGGTGGTTTTAGACTTGGAGCCACCACTGGCTTAGTTGGACTCACCAAAGGCGTACTGGATTCGTGGTTTCTTGGTTGACGAAAACCAAGGCATTGAGGCGGACTGTCCAATGCGAGAGGGGACCTCCGGAGGTAAGAAAGCAAGTCAAAGAGATAAAATAACGGTAGTGTGTGTGTGTGTGTGTGTGTGTGTCTGTGTGTGTGTGTGAGAGAGAGAGATGAATACTTTTCCAGTTACTCTAAAAATGCGCTCCGACAAGAGCAAACAAAAGGACAGTCCACACAGTACTTGAAATGGCCAACCAAAAATGCAATACATGCGAAATAATTACGTCCTCGCGTGTGTAAAGCAGTTAGAATTGTGGATCAAGGAATGTGGTTTACCTGGGGGAGGAAGATTTAGTAAATGACAGGTGGAAATATTGAGGTCGATGATGGAGTAGAGAGAGGAGAAAAGGACGGGAAAAATAAAACATTTGAATTGGAACGCTTATAACATGAGGCAGATATCAGCGAAAGGAAATCTCGAGTAGGTGATAGATCAAGTCCACGTACAAACACCAGCACACATGCAGACGCGAGCGTAAAACGATCTAACGATGCTGTACAGTGTCCTAATTAAGTTTCATATTCTGACTTTTTTGACTGCCCTCCGAGACCAACAGCTCCCCTACGAGATCTGCCGGGCCGAAGGTTCCACGTCAGTGGCCAAGGCCTCATGGTCTGCTGAATCACCAGTCGCACGCCAGACCTGCAACAAATTGAAGCAAGAAGCTCAAAAGAAGGAATTCCACTCCAAGATGGAAAGGCATCCAGATGCTGGAATCTGAAACCAAAAGAGAAAATGCTGGAAAATCTCAGTAGGTCTGCCACCATCTGCAAGGAGATAAAAGAGCTGACGTTTCGAGTCTAACTGACCCTTTGTTAAAGACAATAAAGGGGAGAATTAGGGAGTTATTTACACCAGGCTGAGAGAAGGTGAGTCAAGGCTTCTGATGCAAAGGTGATAATGACAGTGCACGGAGAGAGAAAAGGGAGATGAGGAGCCGTGAATGACCAAGGCTGAAGCTAGTGCTATGTGACAAAATATGTGGGGGATGGGTGAAGCAGATGCAAAATTGAAAACAGAGGAGATGCGTAGCAAAGGGGGAAGAGGAGAGGAAAGCTGGATTGACAGTGTGGGAAGCGACAGAATGAGAGACTGTCAAGAAATAAGAGGTACGGTACAGAACAGGGAAATAACACAAATAAAAAGGTAATTAAGATAAAATTATCCGAAGTTGTTTGAATTGCATAACTTCAGACAATTTTACTTCAATATTTTATTGATTTTTTTTATCATTTCACCTGCAATATCATAGAGCCATTAGATAAAACAAAGTCCTCGGTCGAACTCGTTCATTACGAACATATAACCTCAACTGATTCAGCCACGATTGCATGCACTTGACTCAGGTCTCTCTAAACCCTTCCTATTCAAATACGCGTCTAAATTCCTTAAAAGAATTGGAATTGAACCAGACATCAACAGCTTGTCTGGCAAATTTTTGCTGACACGCAACATCCCCTGCATGAAGCCGTTGCTCCTCACTGCATTTCGAATTCTCACTCGACCACAACAGATTTATACCCTCTCGTTCGGCACTGCCCCACGTGATCGAAAAGAACTTATCTACTTACCCGATTCATGCCCCTCATGATTGAAAATCCTCCATAAGATCAGCTCCCAGCCTCTGACGCGCAGGGCAAAATAACGAGAGAGTGTTCAGCCTGTAAACAAATATCGTCTGGAGAAACGTACCTTCAACGATCGCTCACTGTGCTTCTGAAAACTCACAGACCTTTGGTGTCAGGGTTATGTGCTGCTGATAAACTGCTGCGAACCTTATGCTAAATGTATTTGAATTGTAATCTAACAGTGGGATTCTTTCTGCTCTCGAAGGATGAAGTTGTTTTAGAGTCAGCAACAGCGCAGAACTCAGTTGCACGTTTTGCTCAATGCGTCATGTTGCTTATGCACCTTTTCCATTTTCAAATGTAGGATGTAGCTTTCTGTCAGATGCTGTCATCTTAGCAGCTGATCTGACGCTGAAAAACGCTACGGGAAGGCGTGATAACTTGCTAAATATGCTGTCAAACGAAGATTGCAAAAGCAACATGAGTCATTGAGCAAAACGTGCAACTGAGTTCTGCGCTGTTGCTGACTTCGGAAAAGTCAATGATTTTTTTTTGAAAAGCTATGCAACGAAAGGAAATACGACAGACGATCGTGCGATCGATAACAAATCAGAATATGAATAGCCGCTGTGTTTCAGAGCACCAGCAATATAGGCATTTGCTTTCAGCTACAGCTGCGTTTTACGATAAGCTTAGCTAGTCAGAGCGTGGGTTCAATCCCCACACTAACCGTCTCGTTACCTGTGTTGTGTCAAGTTTCGAATCATTTACTTGAACTGTCTGCAAGAACTTGTCACATGATCGATTTAAACGTGTATTTATTCGAAAGACGACCATCGCTGTCATAGAACATCAACTCGTTGGTCCTATGCCGGATCTCAGCTGCGTTGCTGTATTTTCAAACAATGTGTACCACGAAACCACAAAATCACCAAGCAGAAAGCCTCACCGGCGCAATACAACATTTGACAGGGATATACGCACAACTCGATCACCGTACCCATGATGACTGGTGGATGTTGTCTGCAGCAAATCAATCAGTCTCAATTGTTTTCACAAAGAAATGCAAAACATGAAATACACAAAGTATTAAGTCGACCTGGCACAGTCTCGGAGGAGAACCAGAATTCAGGCTTCAATTCACTTCAAAGATTCGTTCAACTCATTTTCCTGGATCTCTGTTACTACATTTCTCGCGACTTCCAGAGGGAATTCATTCGCTTGCTCACCTCTCATGCATCGACACTGGAGTCATCATATCCCCAGCAATATCACAGAGTCATTAATAAAAGCAAATTACTGCAGATGCTGGAATTCGAAACCAAAAGAGAACATGCTGGAAAATCTCAGCAGGTCTGGCACCATCTGCAAGGAGAGAAAAGAGTTGACGTTTCGAGTCTAACTGACCCTTTGTTAAAGATTTTGAAAAAAGGGGAGAATTAGGGAGCTATTAACACCAGGCTGAGAGAAGGTGAGTCAAGGCTCCAGATGCAAAGGTGATAATGACAGTGCACGGAGAGATTAAAGGGAGATGAGGAGCCGTGAATGACCAAGGGTGAAGCCAGTGTTACGTGACAAAATATGTGGGGCATGTGGAAAACAGAGACAAAATGGAAAACAGGGGAGAAGCGTAGCAAAGCGGGCAGAGGAGAGGAAAAATGTATTGACAGAGTGGGAAGCGACAGAAAGAGAGACAATCAAGAAATAAGAGGTACACAACAGTGAGAAAAACGCAAATAAAAAAGGTAAGTAAAATAATTGAAATAAAATTATCTGAAGTTGTTTGAATTTAACAACTTCGATAATTTTACTTCATTATTTTATTCATCTCTTTTATCATTTCACCTGCAATATCATAGAGCCATTAGATATGGACAGCACTGAAAACACAATCTTCGGTCTTGCTCATCCATTCCGAACAGATATCCTCAACTGATCCAGCCACGATTGCATGCACTTGACCCATGTCTCTCTAAACCCTTCCTATTCAAATACACATCCAAATTCCTTAAAAGTATTGGAATTGTACCAGCCATCACCAGCTCGTCTGGCAACTTATTGCAGACACTCACCACCCTTTGCGTGACGCCGTTGCTCCTCACTGCCTGTCGAATTCTTACCCTCCCACAACAGATTTATACCCTCTCGTGCTGCACTGCCCCACCTGAGCGAAACGAACTTATCTATTTACCCGAGAAATGCCCCTCATGATTGAAAAACCTTCATAAGGTCAGCTCCCAGCCTCTGACTCGCCAGGCAAAATAGTGAGAGAGTGTTCAGCCTGTAAGCGTTTGCACCTTTTCCATTTTCAAATGTAGGATGTAGCATGCTGTCTGAAGCAGTCATCTTAGCAGCTGATCTGTCGCTGACAAACGCTGCAGGAAGGCGTGCTAACCTGCTAAATATGCTGTCAAACGAAGATTGCAAAAGCAACATGAGTCATTGAGCAAAACGTGCAATTGAGTTCTGCGCTGTTGCTGATTCTAAAGCAACTGCGTCCTTCGGGAGCAGAAAGAATCCCACAGTTGAGTTCCAATTCCAATGCATTTGGCATAAGGTTCGCAGCAGTTTATCAGCAGCACATAACCCTGACTCCAAAGGTCTGTGAGTTACCAGAAGCACAGTGAGCGATCGTTGAAGGTACGTTTCAACCAGATGATATTTGTCAACATGACAAGCTGCAGCTGAGCTGGTGGCATTGCGATTGAAACTGCATGCATCCGAACATTGGGCTTAATTTTGGATATCAGAGCAAATGGTTAGCTCGAGTGTGCGCGTTCGGAAAAGTCAATTTTTTTTTGTTAAAAAACTTTGCAATGGAAGGAAATACTTCAGACGATCGTGCGATCGATTGCAAATCGGAAAACACATAGCCGCCGTGGTTGTGAGCGCAGGCAATATAAGCCTTTGTTTTGAACAAACGGCTGCGTCGGTCGGTTAGCTCAGCTGTTTAGAGCGTGGTGCTGATAACGCCAAAGTCGTGGGTTCAATCCCCACACTGACCATGTGCAGCGCTCGTTTCGTCAGCTGTGCTTGCTCAAGGTTTGTCATGGCTTTTGCTTTCACCGTCAACAAGAACTTGTCACATGATCGATTCAGATGTGTATTCATTCGAAAGCTGACCATCGCTGTTGTGGATCATCAACTCGTTGATCCCATGCCGGATCTCCACTGCGTTGTTGTTTTTCCAAACAAAGTGCACCACGAAACCACAAAATCACCCAGCAGAAAGCCTCACCGGCGCAATACAACATTTGACAGGGATAGACGCACAACTCGATCACCGTACCCATGATGACTGGTGGATGTTGTCTGCAGCAAATCAATCAGTCTCAATTGTTTTCACAAAGAAATGCAAAACATGAAATATATAATGTATTAGGTCGACCTGGCACAGTCTCGGAGGAGAACCAGAATTAAGGCTTCAATTCACTTCAAAGATTCGTTCAACTCATTTTCCTGGATCTCTGTTACTACATTTCCCGCGACTTCCAGAGGGAATTCATTCGCTTGCTCACCTCTCATGCATCGACACTGGAGTCATCATATACCCAGCAATATCACAGAGTCATTAATAAAAGCAAATTACTGCAGATGCTGGAATTCGAAACCAAAAGAGAACATGCTGGAAAATCTCAGCAGGTCTGGCACCATCTGCAAGGAGAGAAAAGAGCTGACGTTTCGAGTCTAACTGACCCTTTGTTAAAGATTTTGAAAAAAGGGGAGAATTAGGGAGCTATTAACACCAGGCTGAGAGAAGGTGAGTCAAGGCTCCAGATGCAAAGGTGATAATGACAGTGCACGGAGAGATTAAAGGGAGATGAGGAGCCGCGAATGACCAAGGCTGAAGCCAGTGTTACGTGACAAAATATGTGGTGCATGTGGAAAACAGAGACAAAATGGAAAACAGGGGAGAAGCGTAGCAAAGCGGGCAGAGGAGAGGAAAAATGTATTGACAGAGTGGGAAGCGACAGAAAGAGAGACAATCAAGAAATAAGAGGTACACAACAGTGAGAAAAACTTAAATAAAAAAGGTAAGTAAAATAATTGAAATAAAATTATCTGAAGTTGTTTGAATTTAACAACTTCAGACAATTTTACTTCATTATTTTATTCATCTCTTTTATCATTTCACCTGCAATATCATAGAGCCATTAGATATGGACAGCACTGAAAACACAATCTTCGGTCTTGCTCATCCATTCCGAACAGATATCCTCAACTGATCCAGCCACGATTGCATGCACTTGACCCATGTCTCTCTAAACCCTTCCTATTCAAATACACATCCAAATTCCTTAAAAGTATTGGAATTGTACCAGCCATCACCAGCTCGTCTGGCAACTTATTGCAGACACTCACCACCATTTGCGTGACGCCGTTGCTCCTCACTGCCTGTCGAATTCTTACCCTCCCACAACAGATTTATACCCTCTCGTGCTGCACTGCCCCACCTGAGCGAAACGGACTTATCTATTTACCCGAGAAATGCCCCTCATGATTGAAAAACCTTCATAAGGTCAGCTCCCAGCCTCTGACTCGCCAGGCAAAATAGTGAGAGAGTGTTCAGCCTGTAAGCGTTTGCACCTTTTCCATTTTCAGATGTAGGATGTAGCATGCTGTCTGAAGCAGTCATCTTAGCAGCTGATCTGTCGCTGACAAACGCTGCAGGAAGGCGTGCTAACCTGCTAAATATGCTGTCAAACGAAGATTGCAAAAGCAACATGAGTCATTGAGCAAAACGTGCAATTGAGTTCTGCGCTGTTGCTGACTCTAAAGCAACTGCCTCCTTCGGGAGCAGAAAGAATCCCACAGTTGAGTTCCAATTCCAATGCATTTGGCATAAGGTTCGCAGCAGTTTATCAGCAGCACATAACCCTGACTCCAAAGGTCTGTGAGTTTCCAGAAGCACAGTGAGCGATCGTTGAAGGTACGTTTCAACCAGATGATATTTGTCAACATGACAAGCTGCAGCTGAGCTGGTGGCATTGCGATTGAAATTGCATGCGTCCGAACATTGTGCTTAATTTTGAATATCAGAGCAAATGGTTAGCTCGAGTGTGCGCTTTCGGAAAAGTCATTTTTTTTTGTTAAAAAACTTTGCAACGGAAGGAAATACTTCAGACGATCATGCGATCGATTGCAAATCGGAAAACGCATATCCGCCGTGGTTGTGAGCGCAGGCAATATAAGCCTTTGTTTTGATTGAACAGCGGCGTCGGTCGGTTAGCTCAGCTGGTTAGAGCGTGGTGCTAATAACGCCAAGGTCGTGGGTTCCATCCCCACACTGACCATGTGCAGCGCTCGTTTCGTCAGCTGTGCTTGCTCAAGGTTTGTCGTGGCTTTTGCTTTCACCGTCTGCAAGAACTTGTCACATGATCGATTCAGATGTGTATTCATTCGAAAGCTGACCATCGCTGTTGTGGAACATCAACTCGTTGGTCCCATGCCGGATCTCAGCTGCGTTGTTGTATTTCCAAACAAAGTGCACCACGAAACCACAAAATCACCCAGCAGAAAGCCTCACTGGCGCAATACAACATTTGACAGGGATATACGCACAACTCGATCACCGTACCCATGATGACTGGTGGATGTTGTCTGCAGCAAATCAATCAGTCTCAATTGTTTTCACAAAGAAATGCAAAACATGAAATATATAATGTATTAGGTCGACCTGGCACAGTCTCGGAGGAGAACCAGAATTCAGGCTTCAATTCACTTCAAAGATTCGTTCAACTCATTTTCCTGGATCTCTGTTACTACATTTCCCGCGACTTCCAGAGGGAATTCATTCGCTTGCTCACCTCTCATGCATCGACACTGGAGTCATCATATACCCAGCAATATCACAGAGTCATTAATAAAAGCAAATTACTGCAGATGCTGGAATTCGAAACCAAAAGAGAACATGCTGGAAAATCTCAGCAGGTCTGGCACCATCTGCAAGGAGAGAAAAGAGTTGACGTTTCGAGTCTAACTGACCCTTTGTTAAAGATTTTGAAAAAAGGGGAGAATTAGGGAGCTATTAACACCAGGCTGAGAGAAGGTGAGTCAAGGCTCCAGATGCAAAGGTGATAATGACAGTGCACGGAGAGATTAAAGGGAGATGAGGAGCCGCGAATGACCAAGGCTGAAGCCAGTGTTACGTGACAAAATATGTGGTGCATGTGGAAAACAGAGACAAAATGGAAAACAGGGGAGAAGCGTAGCAAAGTGGCAGAGGAGAGGAAAAATGTATTGACAGAGTGGGAAGCGACAGAAAGAGAGACAATCAAGAAATAAGAGGTACACAACAGTGAGAAAAACTTAAATAAAAAAGGTAAGTAAAATAATTGAAATAAAATTATCTGAAGTTGTTTGAATTTAACAACTTCAGACAATTTTACTTCATTATTTTATTCATCTCTTTTATCATTTCACCTGCAATATCATAGAGCCATTAGATATGGACAGCACTGAAAACACAATCTTCGGTCTTGCTCATCCATTCCGAACAGATATCCTCAACTGATCCAGCCACGATTGCATGCACTTGACCCATGTCTCTCTAAACCCTTCCTATTCAAATACACATCCAAATTCCTTAAAAGTATTGGAATTGTACCAGCCATCACCAGCTCGTCTGGCAACTTATTGCAGACACTCACCACCCTTTGCGTGACGCCGTTGCTCCTCACTGCCTGTCGAATTCTTACCCTCCCACAACAGATTTATACCCTCTCGTGCTGCACTGCCCCACCTGAGCGAAACGAACTTATCTATTTACCCGAGAAATGCCCCTCATGATTGAAAAACCTTCATAAGGTCAGCTCCCAGCCTCTGACTCGCCAGGCAAAATAGTGAGAGAGTGTTCAGCCTGTAAGCGTTTGCACCTTTTCCATTTTCAAATGTAGGATGTAGCATGCTGTCTGAAGCAGTCATCTTAGCAGCTGATCTGTCGCTGACAAACGCTGCAGGAAGGCGTGCTAACCTGCTAAATATGCTGTCAAACGAAGATTGCAAAAGCAACATGAGTCATTGAGCAAAACGTGCAATTGAGTTCTGCGCTGTTGCTGACTCTAAAGCAACTGCGTCCTTCGGGAGCAGAAAGAATCCCACAGTTGAGTTCCAATTCCAATGCATTTGGCATAAGGTTCGCAGCAGTTTATCAGCAGCACATAACCCTGACTCCAAAGGTCTGTGAGTTTCCAGAAGCACAGTGAGCGATCGTTGAAGGTACGTTTCAACCAGATGATATTTGTCAACATGACAAGCTGCAGCTGAGCTGGTGGCATTGCGATTGAAATTGCATGCGTCCGAACATTGTGCTTAATTTTGGATATCAGAGCAAATGGTTAGCTCGAGTGTGCGCGTTCGGAAAAGTCAATTTTTTTTTGTTAAAAAACTTTGCAACGGAAGGAAATACTTCAGACGATCGTGCGATCGATTGCAAATCGGAAAACGCATAGCCGCCGTGGTTGTGAGCGCAGGCAATATAAGCCTTTGTTTTGACCGGACAGCTGCGTCGGTCGGTTAGCTCAGCTGGTTAGAGCGTGGTGCTAATAACGCCCAGGTCGTGGGTTCAATCCCCACACTGACCACGTGCAGCGCTCGTCTCGTCAGCTGCGCTTGCTCAAGGTTTGTCGTGGCTTTTGCTTTCACCGTCTGCAAGAACTTGTCACATGATCGATTCAGATGTGTATTCATTCGAAAGCTGACCATCGCTGTTGTGGAACATCAACTCGTTGGTCCCATGCCGGATCTCAGCTGCGTTGTTGTATTTCCAAACAAAGTGCACCACGAAACCACAAAATCACCCAGCAGAAAGCCTCACTGGCGCAATACAACATTTGACAGGGATATACGCACAACTCGATCACCGTACCCATGATGACTGGTGGATGTTGTCTGCAGCAAATCAATCAGTCTCAATTGTTTTCACAAAGAAATGCAAAACATGAAATATATAATGTATTAGGTCGACCTGGCACAGTCTCGGAGGAGAACCAGAATTCAGGCTTCAATTCACTTCAAAGATTCGTTCAACTCATTTTCCTGGATCTCTGTTACTACATTTCCCGCGACTTCCAGAGGGAATTCATTCGCTTGCTCACCTCTCATGCATCGACACTGGAGTCATCATATACCCAGCAATATCACAGAGTCATTAATAAAAGCAAATTACTGCAGATGCTGGAATTCGAAACCAAAAGAGAAAATGCTGGAAAATCTCAGCAGGTCTGGCACCATCTGCAAGGAGAGAAAAGAGTTGACGTTTCGAGTCTAACTGACCCTGTGTTAAAGATTTTGAAAAAAGGGGAGAATTACAGAGCTATTAACACCAGGCTGAGAGAAGGTGAGTCAAGGCTCCAGATGCAAAGGTGATAATGACAGTGCACGGAGAGATTAAAGGGAGATGAGGAGCCGCGAATGACCAAGGCTGAAGCCAGTGTTACGTGACAAAATATGTGGGGCATGTGGAAAACAGAGACAAAATGGAAAACAGGGGAGAAGCGTAGCAAAGCGGGCAGAGGAGAGGAAAAATGTATTGACAGAGTGGGAAGCGACAGAAAGAGAGACAATCAAGAAATAAGAGGTACACAACAGTGAGAAAAACGCAAATAAAAAAAGGGAAGTAAAATAATTGAAATAAAATTATCTGAAGTTGTTTGAATTTAACAACTTCAGACAATTTTACTTCATTATTTTATTCATCTCTTTTATCATTTCACCTGCAATATCATAGAGCCATTAGATATGGACAGCACTGAAAACACAATCTTCGGTCTTGCTCATCCATTCCGAACAGATATCCTCAACTGATCCAGCCACGATTGCATGCACTTGACCCATGTCTCTCTAAACCCTTCCTATTCAAATACACATCCAAATTCCTTAAAAGTATTGGAATTGTACCAGCCATCACCAGCTCGTCTGGCAACTTATTGCAGACACTCACCACCCTTTGCGTGACGCAGTTGCTCCTCACTGCCTGTCGAATTCTCACCCTCCCACACCAGATTTATACCCTCTCGTGCTGCACTGCCCCACCTGAGCGAAACGAACTTATCTATTTACCCGAGAAATGCCCCTCATGATTGAAAAACCTTCATAAGGTCAGCTCCCAGCCTCTGACGCGCCAGGCAAAATTGTGAGAGAGTGTTCAGCCTGTAAGCGTTTGCACCTTTTCCATTTTCAAATGTAGGATGTAGCATGCTGTCTGAAGCAGTCATCTTAGCAGCTGATCTGTCGCTGACAAACGCTGCAGGAAGGCGTGATAACCTGCTAAATATGCTGTCAAACGAAGATTGCAAAAGCAACATGAGTCATTGAGCAAAACGTGCAATTGAGTTCTGCGCTGTTGCTGACTCTAAAGCAACTGCGTCCTTCGGGAGCAGAAAGAATCCCACAGTTGAGTTCCAATTCCAATGCATTTGGCATAAGGTTCGCAGCAGTTTATCAGCAGCACATAACCCTGACTCCAAAGGTCTGTGAGTTTCCAGAAGCACAGTGAGCGATCGTTGAAGGTACGTTACAATAGCCGCCGTGGTTATGAGCGTCGGCAATATAGGCATATGCTTTGAACCGGAGCGTTCGTTGGTTGGTTTGCTCAGCTGGTTAGAGCGTGGTGCTAGTTACGCCGAGGTCGCGGGTTCGTTCCGCAATCTGACTATGTGCAGCGCTTGTGTTCTCAGCTGTGCTGTGTCAAGGTTTGTCGTGGCTTTTGCTTTCACCGTCTGCAAGAACTTGTCACATGATCGATTCAGATGTGTATTCATTCGAAAGCCGACCATCGCGTTCATGGAACATCAACTCGTCGGTCCCATGCCGGATCTCAGCTGCGTTGCTGTATTTCCAACAAATTGTCCCGCAAAATCACCAATCAGTAAGCCTCACCAGCGCAATAAAACATTTGACAGGGATAGACGCACAACTCGATCACCGTACCCATGATGACTGGTGGATGTTGTCTGCAGCAAATCAATCAGTCTCAATTGTTTTCACAAAGAAATGCAAAGGGACAATCGGGACATGAAGCCAGAGGAAGTAGGTGAGGTCTTCAATGAATACTTCCCATCTGTATTCACACAGGAGCAAGGCATCGTAGCTCGGGATTTCAGTTGGGATGGTGATTTTCTCAAACATATTACGATCAATAAGGAAGAGGGATTTTATGTTTTCACAGGCTTAAATGTGGAGAAATCCCCAGTGCCCAATTGAATGTATCCCACGCTGCTATGGGAGGTAAGGGAGGTGATTGCTCGGGCCCTGGTGGATATATTTAATACTTTGCTGGCCACTGATAAAGTGTGGAATGACTGGAGGATAGCTAATGTGGTTCCTTTGTTCAAGAAGGGCAGCAGGGATAGGCCAGCTAATTACAGAGCAGACAGTCTGACAGCAGGGGGAGAGAAATTGTTGGGAACAATTCTGAGGAACAGAATGAATCAAAAATTGGAAAGGCTGAGATCGATTTGGGATACTCATCATACATTTGGTAGAGTAAGATCCTTTCCCAAATTCAGCTGAGATTTATATTTGAAATTATGATTGAGAATTTTGATGATGGCTGTGCAGATGATGTGGGTTACATGGAGTTCATTACATCGCTTCACAAGATCCCATATAGAAGGCTGGTGCAACAGACCAATAGGATCCAAGGCAATTTGGCAAACAGGATCCACAACTGGTGGAGGGCTGTTTTTACAATTGAAATTCTTTCACTAACGGGTGTACCACAGGGATCTGTACGGGAGCCGTTGCTGTTTATTATATACATTAATAACTCTGATGTGAAAGCAGAAGGTATCATTAGTAGGTTTGCAGATGACATGAAAGCTGAGGGTGTTGTCCATAGTGAGGTGGATGGTGCCAGGCTGCAGTCTGAATGTAGAGGCTGGGACTGAATTTCAAGACAGGAACTTAAGTAGAAACATCAGGAAAGAGCACAGCAGACATTGAGGGAAAACTGATTGATTAAAGTGCATTTATTTCAAAATAAAAGGCTTAATAATTAAGGCAAATGAAGTCGGCGCATGGATGAGAACATGAGACTGGAATACCATAGATATGGCAGAAACACAGCTGAGAGTGGGACAGGACTGGGAGCTCAATGTTCCAGGGTACAGATTCCACAGGGAGGATAGAACAGGAGGTGAGAGAGGAGGGGGTGGAGTTTTTGATCAGTGAAATATCACTGCAGCACTTGGAGAGGATATTCCTGGGGAACACCCATTGAAGCTATAATGGTGCAATTGAGATATGGGATTGGGTGATCAGTTTGATATGACTGTACTACAGGCTGCCAACAGTCAGCGAGAGTTTGAGCAGCAAATATGTCGGGAGATCTCAGATATCTGTAAGATTGATAGGGTTGGAATGGTCAGGGATTTTAACTTTCCAAACCTAGTCTGGGACTGCCAGTGTGCTCAGAGCTTGAATGGATGGGATTTGTTAGGCATGTACAAGAAAAATGTCTCAGTCAGAATGTAAATGGTTGGACTGCAGGAAGGGGTAAAACCTGACTACGCCTTGGGGAACAAGGTAGGGAAAGGGACTGAGGCACTAGTGGGACAACACTTTGGCAAAGTGAGCACAATTGTATTAGTTTGAATATAGTGATGGAAATGCACAAGCCTAGTCCACAAGTTAAAGATCAAAATTTGTCTTGCCGCAATCCAGAAGGTATTAGTGAAGAGCTTTTGGCAATTGATTGTGGAGGTTATTTGCAGGTAAAGGGACGTCAGGCAGGTGGGAAGCTTTCAAAAGAGCGATAAAATGATATTTGAGGGATATCATATTTCTGTTAGTGTGAAGGACAATGCTGACACAAGTGGGATACACTGATGACTGGGGGTATTGAGACTCTGGTCAACAAAAAGGGGGCACGTGTCACATAGCCAGCTGGATTCAGGGAATCTATTGAAGAACATTGCAGATGGAGTATTCACTTAAGAGGGAAATCAGGAGGGCACAAAGGGGACTACAGAAAGCATTGGCAGATCAGGCTGAGGAAAATCCAAAGTGATTCTTCAAGTATATTCTTCAGGAGATTAACTAGGAGAAGAATGTGGCTCCTTGACGACGAATGGGGCCATCCAAGTGTGGAAACACAGAAGATGGGTGAGATCCTGAACAAAAATTTCATGTTTGAACTTAACTTGGTGAAATACTGGGCAAGTCAGGGAATAAGGAACAATAACGTCTTCAAAAGACTCCACTTAACATAACAGGCGGTAGTGAAGGTTCTATAATGCGTATAAGATGGACAAATCCTTGGGAACTAATCATGTATATCCCAGGATATTGCAGGAAGCTCAGGAAGAAATTGTGGGGTCCCATAAAGAGATATTTCTATCACTGATAGCCATGGGAGAATGGAATAGGGAAGGTTAGATGGGCTTCAGATTGGGTCCACAGGTTAGCACACATTGAGGGCCGAAGGGCCTGTACTGTACTGTCATGTTCTTATGTTCTGTGTCTGGAGGATATAAGTAGGAGATGGGAGAAAAAAAAACTTCAAAGAATTTGGAGGAGAAGATTTTCCACACAGAGTACAGTGCAGGTAGGAAATGGGATTCGAGGGGAAGTGATAGAGAAAAGTACAATAACAACATGGAAAAGACATTTGTGCAGGTACATGGAGAGGAGAAGGTTTGAAGGGATATGGGTCAAGTGCAGGGAAACGCGACTCGTTCATAGACTCTGTTCAGCATGGACTAGTTCGATCGAAGGAACCTGTTCCGTGCTGGATGACCCTGTCTCCTGTTATTGTAGGAGACTACTGAGATAAGGCACGTTATAGACACTGAAGCAAGTTACAGCGATAGGGCTGGTAGTCAGGAATGCAGTACAATCCAAATATGTGGAGAGAGTATAGGGAAGGGAGGATTCCAATATGTGGAGGGAGTATAGGGAAGGGAGGATGTTACCGGGACAGGAACTGTTATAGGAGTTACAAATTATTGAAGACACTAAGTCACCATGACATTCCATAGATAGATTGTTGCAGAGTAGTGAGTCTTAGCACAGCAGAACTTACTATAAGGTTTTGATTGAGCCTGGGGTGTGTCTGTACTGTGCACCCCCTCCAGCACTGTATCTATGTCATGTTTTGTTATCTGATGTTGGGAGCTCTGTCTTTGCTGTCTGCTCTGTTCACTGTAGTGATCTTACCTCACTGCAGGATTTATTGAACACTCCAAATCTCCCTTCTCTTTGTCTCCCTGGCTGATCAACCATCTTCAATGTGGCGATGGACGAGACATCCAGCAGCTGGGAAGTCTATTGAGTCAGGCCGTTCCTAATACCTACAGGAGTCAGAGGAATCAACAATTTGGGAAATTAGACAGATCCCGTGAGGGATACACATGGAGAATGGCACTAAGTCCAACAGAGATCTGAAAAACCCTGTCTCCATCTCTTGCATATGCTGCTGCGTCTCTCTGGAGTAAAGACTTAAATTGGTTCAGGATCCGGAGAAGCTGCAAGAGTGAGAGACGCTGACAGAGGCAGCAATTCGACCCTCACAGTGAGGGATACCACATGAAGAGAGTCTGAGTGATAGCACCAGAGGGCAGGAAAATTTCATAACGAAACAATCATGTAGGAAGAACAGGTTTAGGTTCCTGATGCCCTGGTGTCAGTGCTCAGGAATGAGCAACCTTTGAGTAGGTGAAGTGATGGCCTCGTGGTATTGTTGCAAGAGCATGTATCCAAATGCTCACCCAATGTTCTGTGGAGGCAGGTTTAAATCCCACCATCAGAAATGGTGGAATTTGCAATAATCATTTTTTTTAAAATTGCAATTAACAATCTATGAATAAGTCTGAAATCATTGCTGATGTCCAAAACAATGTTTGTTCATCAAAAATACACTAGGGGGCAACTGCCATGCTCACATGGTTTGTCCGACATCCCCACAGCAAAGTGTTTGCCTCTGAAATGGCCGAGCAAATTACTCAGCTCAAGGGCAGCGAGGGCTGTGCAGTAAAGGCTGGTCAGACAGAGACACCAACATCCCATACCTGAGTTTAAAAATAAACCATTCGGATTGTCCCACTGGAAGTATGCTGGGACCAGTGTCCTGGCCAATCACGTCGGTAGGTTTAGGGACAGGGCTTTAAACTGACAGAGAGGATGCAGGGACAGGGTTCAGGTGAAAGGAGCTTTCCAAATCCAAATAGAAAAGGTGAAGCTTTGCAACAGCATGGGGATGTCGCTGAAAACAAGCAGAAAGGAACAGGATGGGACCAAGTTTAACTAAAACTGTACGTCAGCGAATCAATTTGTGACAGGAAATTGTAGGAAACAGTTAAATTATGTTTTTTTTTTGGAATGGACAAAGTCTCTGCCATAAGGTAGATGAATTTGTGACAGAGATAAAAGAGAGTTAGACACCAGGGTGACGTGGTTACAGGGTGAAAAAAGGTGGACATAAAAATTCAAATGGTTCACAACTTTGTGGAAACTCATGCAAAGTGGACAACGCTAACAATAATTGATAACAAAGGCATTACAGAGAAAGTATTTGGCCGCAGATCATGAAGTAGAGTCAGTCTGAATGTAAATTCTGGCTACTACTTGCCAAGGACACCAGCAGCAGAACAGTTTTAGGCCACTGAACAGCATTTCATTGATCATCACTGCATTACACAGGAACTCACTGGAATTTTTAATAAAGGCATTACGAAAAATTCAGTGAAAATTCAAAATTCGCATAATCTTGACAATCACACTGACAACAGTGATATTGGAAGGGAAGTTCGGAGAATTTTTTTCAGTGTTTCTTTAAATAACACATTGTGCAACTGGCTCGGGATGTAACTAAGTCAGATCGACCGTTGCGTGATGAAACTTAGTGAATGAGTGATGTCACCTGGAGAGATCGTCTGGGAAATTGTGATAAAATGCAGTTTAAAGAAATATAAAGTTTTAAAGTGAATCACAGAAAGGACAAGCTACAACTAAAAACAAAAATTGCCAATTGCATGAGTTTGAGAGAAGAACTGACCAAGGTAAACAGCCTAACAGACTGAAACATGTGTGTGCGTAAATGAACAGTGGTAAACTTTTGAAGGAACAGTGAAAATCACTGAACAAAAGGATATTCCATTGAAACAGACAAAATCTTAACAAGAAACTCACACCTGTCCCTGACTCAGGACAAAATGGATCACATTAGATTATGAGGCTGAGAAGATCACCAAAAAGTACTTAAAATCCTGAAGTGCGAGTGTGCTTTAGGAGTAAGTGTTAAAGGGGTTGCAAAGGGTCTGTTAGCAGGAGGAGGGCAATTGGAAGAGGAATCCCTGTGAGGGTATAGTGTCACAATAGGAACAGGGAGAGGTGAAGGTGCTGGTGGTAGTGAGAGTGTTACAGAGAGTGGTCAGGGCCTGAAGTGTGTTTCAAACTAAGTACGAGTGTTGCAGCTGGAGGGGTTTGCAGAGGTAGGGAGGGACATATGAATTTTTATTTAATCATTTATGGGATGTGGGTGTCACTGCCTGGACTTACATTCCTTGACCCCACTCTTAACTACCCAGAGGATAGCTCAGTCAGCCCTCTTGTTGTGGGTCTGGAGTCACATGTTGGCCAGACCATGTGAGAATATTTGTTGTCCTTCCCTAAAGCTGGGAAGTGAACCTGATGAGTTCTTCCTACTGATCAGCAATGTATTTATGGTAGACTCGCCAATGTCTTGTACAGATACAACATGACATCCCAACTCCTACTCTCCATGCTCTGCCCAATGAAGGGAACCATCCCAAACGCCTGCTTCACCAGCCTGCCTGCCTGTGATGCAACTTTCAAAGAACTGTGTACCTGCATCCCCGTGTCTCTGACTGACAACACTACCCAGGGCCCGAACATCAGCTGTACAAGTCCCACCCTGGTTTGTTTCACCAAAATGGAACATGGCACATTTATCTAATTCCACTTCATTTGCTGTTCTTCAGCCCACTCTCCCAGCAGTACTGTTCATCCTGTTGTATCACAGATAACCTTCATCACTGTCCAGTTTACCACCAATTTCAGTATCACCCAAAAACCTTACTTACCAGGAAACCATTTACCCAAATGACAAACAGCAGGGGACCCACTACACCGCTGGTCACATGCCTCCAGTCAGAAAAACAACATGTCTTCCATCACCCTCTGTCTCCAACCATCAAGCCAATTTTGTACCCAGTTGACTAGCTTCTCCTGAATGCCATATCCTTTTACACTGATCTGAGCTTATTACCCGTTTACCATACGGAACGTAGAACACAGAACAGTACAGCACAAGACCCTTTGGCCATGATGCCATGCCAACATTTTATCCGACTATAAGACCAAACTAACTTCCATAAGCTTAATTTTACTATCATCCATGTGCTTATCCAAGAGTCTATTAAATGTCCCGAAAGTATCTAACTTTACTACCACCATAGTCAGTGCATTCCAACCACCTACCATTCTCTATTCTTTTATCCATCCTCCATTCACCTTAAAATTACACCCCCTTGTAATATCCATTTATGCCAAAGGAGAAAAAGTCTCTGACTATTCACTCACTCTGTGCCTCTCATCATCTTGTTCACCTCTACCACCTTGCCCCCCCCCACCTTTCTTCACGCCAATGAGAAAAGCCTTAGCTCCCTCGGCCTTTCTTCATAAGAAATGCTCTCCATTCCAGGCAGCATCCTGGTAAATCTCCTGTGTAAGCTCTCTAAAACTTGCACATCCTTCCTGTATAGAGGGGACCAGAACTGAACACAATATTCCAAGTGTGGTCTCACCAGGATGCTATAAAGATGCAGTAAAACCTTACTGTTCTTCAAATAAATCCCCTTGCTAAGGAAAACAAACACAACAACCCTATAAACGTGCGTGGCAACTTTGAGGAATCTATGAACACGGACCCCTTAATCTCTCTGATCTTCCATACGGCCAAGCATTCTGCCTTTCACCCTGCATTCTGTACTCAAATTCCACCTTCCAGAATGAAATTCCACCAGATTGGCAAACTTACTAACCCACTGTCCAACATCCACATCCAAGTCATTTATAAAAATCAGAGAGAGCAGAGCAGAGTCCCAAAGCCGACTGTTACAGAACACCACTGGTCACTGAGCTCCAGGCTCAATACTGTCTATCTGCTGCCATACTCTGTCTTCTCTCGGCCATCCAATCCTGTATCCAGACAGACAGATTTCCCTGTATCCCATGCCTCCTTATTTTCTGTATGAGCTTCAACATATTCTGTCATATCTTCAAAGAATTCAATAAGGTTTGTGAGGCATGACCTGCCCCTGTCAAACCCGTGCTGACTGTCTAAAATTTAACTATGCTTTTCCAAGTAGTCATAAATTCTGTCTGTCAGAGTCCTCTCCAATAATCTGCACACCACAGACATTAGACCAAATCTGTAATTCCCAAGATTCTACCTCCGTTACGTGGCCCGGACTCTACAATTCTTCTCTCCTCTGCTAGCTTCCCCAAATGGGCACTGGCGGGTGGTGGGGATTACAGAGATAGGGAGGGATATCAGGACAGGAGGATTTGCAGACATTCGGAGGGTTGCAGTGCCAAAAGGAGGATTCAGTAATTGGGAGGTTACATGATTATGAACGCATTTGAGGAGGGAAGGAGGGAGGATTGTTGCAAAATGAAATGTTTCACAGTTTAGGTGTTTTGTTAGGACTGCAAGAGGTTACTGAGTTAGGTAGGGTTTAAGCACTGGTGGATTTTACGGAAACATGATTTTGATTGCAATGGCAGGAAGAGGATTCAGGAAGCTGGAGAGTATGGGGTCTGAATGAAGTTATACAAATCGGAAGAGTTGGCAGAGATGGAGGCGTTAACAGAGACAACAATAGCCTGATCTGGAGCAGAGGACACATATTGGGAGGGATTTGGGGACTGCAGGTAGTTTGAAAAGGAGAGGGGACCATAGAGCCTCAAGAGGTTACAGAAATGCAAAGAGCTGTAGGGTCTGCAGGAGTTCATGAAGATGGGCAGGTTGGGAGTGATGGAGCAGTTTACAGGGATAACAGTGCTGGTTTATACTGACAGGGACTATTTAGGGAATGGAGCAGATTACAGAGATAATGTAGGTTGTATAGACTGGAAGAAAAAATACATATGGAGGGTAGTTGGGACTGAACAGGTTTAGAGATATCGAAATTCTTAGGTTCTGGTGTTATTTAGACATGGAGGATGTGGAATCGGACAGGTTTTCCAGGAGATGAGAACAGCAATTTTGATTGGAGAAAGTTACACAGATAAAGGAGCACTAGCAATCTCCTCCAGTTTGGCCTAAGTGGGCAAGTGTTGTAGGGGAGGTTGTCATTAACACAGATAGGGGTGTAAGAGCTGGAGAAGTTTATGCAGATGAGTAGATGGGTGGAAATATTGGAAGAGCTTACATTGACAGGGTGGGTGACAATGATGAGAGCATGTTACACAGATCGCAGGTCGTTGAGGAACTGGATTGGAACAGTCACAGGGACTGGAGTGGGTTCGACAGATCGGAGTGTGGCCGAGGCCTGAGAAGATTATAGGGTCTCCATAGATTCATTTTGTCTTTAGTGCTGGAAGAGGTTCGGTAGATACGGAACCCTTAAACCCAATGTATACCATCTTCATTTGCCAGCCCAGAGCCTAAATATCCTTCATCAGCCAGGGATCCCTAAACCTGCTATTTTCACTTCACCCTAACAAGTACATACTAACCCTGGATTTTCCGTATCACACTTTTAAAAGCTTCCCATTTTCCAGTCGTTTCTTTTCCTTCAAACAGACTCACCCACCCAACCTCTGCTAGGTCCTGCTTCATGGTCCCAAAACTGGCTGTGTTCCAGCATAGCTCCCTAACCTGTGGACCTCTCCTATCATTTTTATAGTTATGTTAAAACTAAGACAGTTGCGGTCACTGGACCTAAAGTGCTCTCTGACTGACACATCAGTCACTTCCTCATCTCGTTTTCTCAGGGGAGATTCAATGTTGTGCCCACCTGAGTAGAATAGGACCGACTACATATTGGTCAAGGAAACTTTCTTGGACCCATTTGACAAATTGTAACCTCTATGAGCCTTTTATTCTCTAAATTCACAAGTCAACCCAGGGGAAATTAAAATCTCCAATCAATACTACTCTCTTATTCTTACAGCTATACAATCTCTCTACACATCCACTCTTCTCATACCCGCTGGCTATTTGCGAGTCTGTAATACAGTCCCATCAAAGTGACCGCCCCCTTCTTCTTTCTAACTCCTAACCATATGGCCTCATTTGATGACTCTTTAGGAATATCCTCTCTGACCACTGTTGTTATGCTCTCCCTTATCAAAAGCGCACTCCCCTCCTCATTTACTTGTCTTTCTGTCACAACACTGAGCTGCCAGTTCTGCCCTTCTCTCAGCCATGTTTCTGTTATGGCTATAACACCCCAGTCCCCAGAGCCAATCCATGCTCTGAGCTCACCTACCTTATCTGTCAGGCCTCACGAAATAAATGCCCTTTAAACCAGATGTCTTTTCCCTCCCTTGACTGTGCCCCTGGATATTCTGAATAGGAAACTTGCTCTCGGTGGCTGTGAAGTTTCCTCTGACTGGCCGATGGTCTCTCTCTTTTTCAGAATCCCAATCGCCTGGCAAACCAGATTAAGCCCTCCCAGCTAACACTAGCAAATCCCCCTCCCAGGTTGCTAGTACCCCTCTGGTTCAAGTGTAACCAGCCCCCCTTGTCCAGGTCACCTCTACTGCAGAAGAGATCCCAATGATCCAAGACGTAAAAACCCTTACCCCTCCGCCAGCTCCTCAGGCACTCATCCATCCGGCTAGTCTTTTTATTTCCATTTTCACTGCGAGCGGATCTGTGAGTAATCTGGGGCTCACTGCCCTTGTCGTCCTGCTTTTTAACTTCTTACCTAACTCCCAATACTCACTTGACCAGAACCCACCTAACTGTATCTATGTCATGTGTACTGATGTGCACAATTACCACTGGATGTTTGCCCTCCCCCTGGAGAAAAGGGCAGAATCTGACCTCCCCTTGGGGAATAAGGTAGGAAAAGGGACTGAGGTGTTAGTTGGGAAGCACTTTGACAAAGTGTGCACAACTATATTAGTTTGAAAACAGTTATGGAAAAGGACAGGCCTGGTCCAGAAGCGAAACATCAAAATTACCCTGCCCCAATCCAGACGGTATTGGTCAAGAGCTTTTAACAGTTGATTGTGGAGATTATTTGCAGGTAAATGGACTTCAGGCAGGTGGGAATCTTTCAAAAGAAAGATAAAATGAGAGTTCAGGGTGAGGATATTTCTGTTAGTGTGAAGGACAATGCTGATTACAAGTAGAAAATTCTGGATAACTGGGATATTGAGATTCTGGTCAAGAAAAAGGCGGTCCATGTCAATATGCCCAATTGGATTCCTCAAAGAACATTGTGGGTGCAGTAATACACTGAAGAGGGAGAGCAGTAAGGCAAACAGGAGACCTGAGAAAACTGACGAAATGCTGAGGAAAATCCAAAGGTATTCCATATGAATACTAACGACAGAAGATTAACTAGGCACAGAATGTGTCCCCTGAAAGATCAATGGAATAATCCATGTTTGGAACCACAGGAGATGTGTGAGATCCTTAACGAAAATTTCATATCAGAACTTAAAGACTGGGGAAGTCAGGGAAATAAAGTCATCAAAAGACTCCGCATATCAGAACAAGAGTTGCTGGAGATTTTAAAATGCATAAAAAATAGACAAATCCCTGGAACTAATCATGTATATCCGAGGACATTGGGGTAAAGTCAGGAAGAAGTGCCCCTTAAAGAGATACTCATGTCAGTGACAGCTACGGGTGATGAGCTGGAAGCCTGCACAAGTAGTGTCTCACAAACTTGACTGAGTTGGTTGAAGAGTTGACTAAGAAGATAGATGATGACAGAACAGGAGACTTTGACTATACTGACCACAGCAAGGCCTTGGACAGGGTTTAGCGTGGAACACTGGTTAGTAAGGTTAGATCACATGGGAGCAGGGAGAGCTATCCAACTGGATACAAAATTGGTTTGACACTGGGAGACAGAGAGTGGTGGGAGAGGGTTGTTCTGCAGACTATGGGCCTATCACGAGCAATGTGCCATAAGGAACAGTACTAGATCCACTGTTATGCATCATTTACAGAAATCATTTCTGTAAGAGCATAGGAGTCACTGCTAGTAAGTTTGTCGATAAAAGTCCGGATATAACACGGGTTATAGCAGGAAATACATTTATCGAGGGGGATCTCGAACAACTGAGCCAGTGGGCCAAGGAATGAACGATGGAGTTGAATTCAGGTGATGGATTTTGTTAAAACAAACTAGGGAGGACGAACACAATTAATGGTCGGGCCTGGGCAGTATTGTCGAACAGAGAGAGAGACCAAGAAGTACAGTTATATTGTTCCTTGGATGTGGCATCACACATGGACAGGGTGGGGAAAGGGCATTTAGCAGACTTACTCTCATGGGTCACAGCATTACGACATGAGTTGGTACATTATGATAAGGCTGTATAAGACATTGCTGGGTGCCCAGTTGGAGTACTGCATAGAATTCTGGTCCTCCTGCTTTAGGAAGCATTTCCTGAAACTGTAAATGGAGCAAAGATTGACGAAGATGTTACTGATACTGGAGTGTTTGACAGAAACTGAGAGGCTGGATAAGTTGGATAGCAACATAGGGGGATAAGACAGATTTGGCATTTTAGGTTAAGAAGAATTCAAGGAAATTCTACAGCACACAAGTACAAAAAGCAACTAGAGAGAGAGACTAGGGCCCCACAAAGATCAATAAGGCCATCCATGAGTGGAATAACAGAAGATGGGTGAGACCCGAAATGAACATTTCATGTCAGAAAGTGCGGACAAGTCAGTTGAAGAAACACTGATGGCTTGAAAAGAGTTCTATTTACAGAAGAGGTGGTGCTGGAGGTCTTAGAACACAAAGGTAGAGAAAGCACTAGGTCCTGAACAAGTGTATCCCAGAACATTGTGGCGAAGTAGTGGCAGAGACCTGAGCAGAAATATTTGTATCATTGTCCTTCGATGATAGAAATCGTAGGACGATGATTTAAATCACGAGGGAGACAGGTATGGTGATTAGCCAACGTCTTTACCCCAGGGTAGTGGAGTCCATAACTAGATTGGATCGAAGTGCAGAAGGAGGAGGTGTGAGCAATTCTGCAAAGTCTAAAAATAGATAAGTCCGCAGGGCTGGATGTGATTTATCCTCGGATTCTCTGGGAATCCAGGAAGGAGATTGCCATGCCTTTGGCTTTTAGGTTTATGTCGTCATTGTTTACAAGAGTAGTGCCAGAAGGCTGGAGGAGAGCAAATGTTGTCCCCTTAGAATAGATTAATTACAGTGTAGAAACAGGCCATTCGGCCCAACAAGTCCACACCGACCCTCTGATGAGCAACCCACCTCCTTACATTTATCCCTTCACCTAACACTATGGGCAATTTAGCTAACCTGCACATTTTGGACTGTGGGAGGAAACCCACACAGACAGTTGGCTGAAGCAGGAATTAAAACCAGGTCACCGGCGCTGTGAAACAGCAGTGCTAACCATTGCACCAACGTGCCACCCCAAGCAGGTGAGTGTAGACAATCCTGGTAGTTATAGATGTGTGAGCATTAATTTGATTCTGGGTAAAGTGTTGGAAAGGCTTGTAAGGGATAGGATTTATATTCATCTGAGATTAATAAGTTGATTAGGGATAGTCAACACGATTTTGTGAAGGGTAGGTCGTGCCTCACAAACCTTATTGAGGTCTTTAAGAAGGAGAACGAAGACAGAGATGGATGACGGTAAAGCAGTTGATGTGGTGCATAATTATTTCAGTAAGGCGTTTGTTAAGGTTCCCCATGGTAGGCTATTGCCAATAATACGGAGGCATGGGATTGTGGGTGATTAAGCAGTTTGGATCAGAAATTGGCTCACTGAAAGAAGACAGAGGGTAGTGGTTGATGATAAAGATTGATCCTGGAGTACAGTTGCTAGTGGGAACTGCCAGGATGTGTTTTGGGTCCACTGTTGCTGTCATTTATATAAATGACTTGAATGAAGGCATTGAAGGATGGGTTAGTAAATTTGCAGAAGACACTAAGGTTGGTAGAGATGTGGATAATGACGAAGGATGTTGTAGGTTACAGAAAGATATAAATAAGCTGCACAGCTGGACTGAAAGTTCGCAAGTGGAGTTTAATGTGGAAAGGTGTGAGGCGACTCACTCTGGAACACAAGAGTATTGGGATAATGGTAAGATGGTAGTTAGTGCAGACGAACAGAGAGATCTCTATGTCCATGTACATAGATCATTGAAAGTTGCCACCCAGGTTTAAGAAGCCATTCAGTGTGTGAGCTTGTATTGGTAGAGGGATTGTGTTTCGCAACCATGAGATCATGCTGCAGCTGTACAAAACTCTGTGTGTGGCCACATTTGTTCACGTCACTGCATTACAGGATGGATGTGTAAGCTTTGGAAATGATTCAGAGGAGATTTACTAGGGAGTTACCTGGTATGGACCGAAGGTCTTATGAGGAAAGGCTGAGGGACTTAAGCTGCTTTTGTTCAAGAGAATGTGTTTGAGGTCAATTAATTGAGGTATATAAGATAATCAGCAGGTGAGATGGGTTGTATAGTGAGAGCCTTTTCTATTGAATGGCAATGTCTAGCACGAGGCAGATATTAATTTTAATACTTGGGATAGATGCCAGTGGTAGGTTCTTTACTCAGTATAGTCACGGCCAACTTTAAAGGCACTTAAACGGTCTTTCGGTAGGGGTATGGACAAGAATTGGAATGGTGTTGGTTCGATTGGCTTCAGATTGGGTCTACAGGTTGGCGCAAAATCGAATCAGAAGGGGCTGTATTGCGCTGTCATGTTCTGTTTTCCAGCGGGCATAAATATGAGATGGGAGAGGAAATACTTAAAAGAGATTTTAGGAGAAAATTTACTACACAGTGGATGGTGCAGTTATGGAATGAGCTTCCAGCGGAAATGTTAGAGAAAAGTACAATTACAACATGGAAAAGTTGGGCAGGTACATGGGGAAGAGAAGGTTTGAAGAATACGGGTCAAATACAGGGAAAGGCAACTCGTTCATTGACTCGGGTCAGCATGGGCTATTTGGGTTGAAGGAAAAGTTTCCATGCTGCAAGTCTCTGTCTCCAGTTATTGGAGGAGGAGACTACCGAGTTAAGACATGTTGTAAACACTGAAGCAAGTTACAGCGATAGGGATGGTAGTCCATAATGCAGTACATTTCAAATATGCGGAGGGACTATTGGGCTGGGAGGAGGTTACAGAGATAGGAACTGTTATAGAAGTTATAAATTATTGAAGACATAGAGATCTGGAAAATCTGGAGAGAGAGAGAGAGAGAGAAAGTGAGAGCAAGAGCAAGTGTGAGAGACTAAGTGATATTACAAGAGTCCTGGAAGATATCAGGAACACATAATTGTGTTGGAAGAACAGGTTTTGCTTCATGATGCACTGGTATCGCTGTCATATAATATCAACTCTGTTGGTCCCATGCCGGATCTCAGCTGCGTTGCTGTATTTCCAAACAATGTGTCCCATGAAACCACAAAATCACCAAGCAGAAAGCCTCACCGGCGCACTAAAACATTTGACAGGGAGAGACGCATGACACGATCGCCGTACCCATGATGACTGGTGGATGTTGTCTGCAGCAAATCAATCAGTCTCAACTGTCTTCACAAAGAAATGCAAAACATGAAATATATGCAGTATTAAGTCGACCTGGCACAGTCTCGGAGGAGAATCAGAGTTCAGGCTTCAATTCAAATCAAAGATTCGTTCATCTTATTTTCCTGGATCTCTGTTACTACTTTTCACGCGACTTCCAGAGGGAATTCATTCGTTTGTTCACCTCTTATGTATCGACACTGGAGTTATCATGTCCCCAACAATATCATAGAGCCATTAATAGAAACAAATAACTGCAGATGCTTTAATCTGAAACCAAAAGAGAACATGCTGGAAAATCTAAGCAGGTCTGGCACCATCTGCAAGGAGAGAAAAGAGCTGACGTTTCGAGTATAACTGACCCTTTGTTAAAGATAACAAAAAAATGGGGAGAATTAGGGAGCTATTTACACCATGCTGAGAGAAGGTGAGTCAGGGCTCCAGATGCAAAGGTGATAATGACAGTGCACGGAGAGATTAAAGGGAGATTAGGAGCCGCGAATGACCAAGGCTGAAGCCACTGCTATGTGACAAAATATGTGGGGGATGTGTGAAGCAGACTAAATGGAAAACAGGGGAGAAGCGTAGCAAAGCGGGAAGAGGAGAGGAAAGATGTATTGAAAAAGTGGGAAGCGCCAGAAAGAGAGACAATCAAGAAATAAGATGTACAGAACAGTGAAAAAAGACAAATGAGAAAGGTAATTAAAATAATTGAAAATAAAATTATCCGAAGTTGTTTGAATTTAACAACTTCGACAATTTTACTTCATTATTTTATTCATCTTTTTTATCATTTTGCCTGCAATATCATAGAGGCAATAGATATGGACAGCACTGAAAACACAGTTTTTGATCGAACTCGTCCATTCCGAACAGATGTCCTCAAATTATCCAGCCGCGATTGCATGCACTTGACCAATGTCTCTCTGAAGCCTTCCTATTCAAATTCACGTCCAAATTCCTCAAAAGTATTGGAATTGTACCAGTCAGCACCAGCTCGTCTGGCAATTTATTGCAGACACTCACCACCCTTTGCGTGACGCCCTTGCTCCTCATTGCCTTTCGAATTCTCAGTCACCCACAACAGATGTATACCCTCTCGTACTGCACTGCCCCACCTGAGCGAAAGGAACTTATCTACTGACACGATTCATGCCCCTCATGATTGAAAAACCTCCATAAGATCAACTCCCAGCCTCTGACGCGCCAGGCAAAGTAGTGAGAGAGCGTTCAGCCTGGAAACGTTTGCACCTTTTCCATTTTCAAATGTAGGATGTAGCATGCTGTCTGAAGCAGTCATCTTAGCAGCTGATCTGTCGCTGACAAACGCTGCAGGAAGGCGTGATAACTTGCTAAATATGCTGTCAAACGAAGATTGCATAAGCAACATGAGTCATTGAGGAAAACGTGCAATTGAGTTCTGCGCTGTTGCTGACTCTAAAGCAACTCCCACTGTTGATTACAATTCAAATGCATTTGGCATAAGGTTCGCAGCAGTTTATCAGCAGTACATAAGCCTGACTCCAAAGGTCTGTGAGTTTCCAGAAGCAGAGTGAGCGATCGTTGAAGGTACGTTTCTTCAGACGATATTTGTCAACATGACAAACTGCAGCTGAGCTGGTGGCATTGCGATTGAAATTGCATGCAAGAAGCGTAGCAAAGCGGGAAGAGGAGAGGAAAAATGTATTGAAACAGTGGGAAGCGACAGAAAGAGAGACAATCAAGAAATAACAGGCACAGATCCGTGAAAAAATACGAATGAAAAAGGTAATTAAAATAATTGAAAATAAAATTATCTGAAGTTGTTTGAATTTAACAACTTCGACAATTTTACTTCATTATTTTGTTTATCTTTTTTATCATTTTACCTGCAATATCATAGAGCCGATAGATATGGACAGCACTGAAAACACAGTTTTTGATCGAACTCGTCCATTCCGAACAGATATCCTCAACTGATCCAGATGCCATTGCATGCACTTGACCCATGTCTGTCTAAAGTCTTCCTATACAAATACACGTCTAAATTCGTTAAAAGTATTGGAATTGTGCCAGTCATCACCAGCTCGTCTGGCAACTTATTGCAGACACGCACCATCCTCTGCGTGAAGACGTTGCTCCTCATTGCCTTTCGAATTCTCACCCGCCCACAACAGATGTATACCCTCTCGTTCTGCACTGCCCCACCTGAGCGAAAGGAACTTATCTACTTACCCGATTCATGCTCCTCATGATTGAAAAACCTCCATAAGATCAGCTCCCAGCCTCTGACGCTCCAGGCAAAATAGTGAGAGAGCGTTCAGCCTGTAAACGTTTGCACCTTTTCCATTTTCAAATGTAGGATGTAGCATGCTGTCTGAAGCAGTCATCTTAGCAGCTGATCTGTCGCTGACAAACGCTGCAGGAAGTCGTGATAACTTGCGAAATATGCTGTCAAACGAAGATTGCATAAGCAACATGAATCATTGAGGAAAACGTGCAATTGAGTTCTGCGCTGTTGCTGACTCTAAAGCAACTGCGTCCTTCGGGAGCAGAAAGAATCCCACAGTTGGGTTACAATTCAAATGTCTTTGGCATAAAGTTCGCAGCAGTTTATCAGCTGCACATAACCCTGACTCCAAAGGTCTGTGAGTTACCAGAAGCAGAGTGAGCGATCGTTGAAGGTTCGTTTCTTCAGACGATATTTGTCATCATGACAAACTGCAGCTTAGCTGGTGGCATTGCGATTGAAATTGCATGCGTCCGAACATTGTGCTTAATTTTGGATATCAGAGCAAATGGTTAGCTCGAGTGTGCGCGTTCGGAAAAGTCAATGCCTTTTTTTGTTGAAAAGTTTTGCAACGAAAGGAAATACCTCAGACGAGCGTGCGATCGATTGCAAATCAGAAAATGAATAGCCGCCGTGATTGTGAGCACGGGCCATTTAGGCATTTGCTTTGGGGTGGGGCAGCCTCGTTGGTCGTTTAGCTCAGCCGGTTAGAGTGTGGTGCTCATAACGCCAAGGTCGTTGCTTCAATCCCCACACTGGCCATGTTAGCTACCCTATGCCAAGGTTCGTCGCGGCTTTTACTTTCATCGCCTGCAAGTACTTGTCACATGATCGATTCAGATGTGTATTCATTCGAAAGCCGACCGTCGCTGCCTTGGAACAGCAACTCGTTGGTCCCATGCCGGATCTCAGCTGCGTTGCTGTATTTCCAAACAAAGTGAACCACAATATCCCCAAGCAAAAAGCCTCGCCAGCGCAATAAAGCATTTGACAGGGACAGACGCACAACTCGATCGCGGTACCCATGATGACTCTTGGATGTTGTCTGCAGCAAATCAATAAGTCTCAATTGTTTTCACAAAGAAATGCAAAACATTAAATATATGCAGTATTAAGTCGGCCTGGCACAGTCTCGGAGGAGAACCCGAGTTCAGGCTTCAATTCAAATCAAAGATTCGTTCATCTTATTTTCCTGGATCTCTGTTACTACTTTTCACGTGACTTCCAGAGGGAATTCATTCGCTTATTCACCTCTTATGCATCGACACTGAAGTTATCATCTTCCGAGCAATATCATAGAGCCATTAATATAAGCGAATTACTGCAGATGCTGGAATCTGAAACCAAAAGAGAAAATGCTAGAAAATCTACGCAGATCTGGCACCATCTGCAAGTAGAGAAAAGAGCTGACGTTTCGAGTATAACTGACCCTTTGTTAAAGATTTAAAAAAAGGGGAGAATTAGGGAGCTATTTACACCATGATGAGAGAAGGTGAGTCAGGGCTCCAGATGCAAAGGTGATAATGACAGAGCACGGAGAAATTAAAGGGAGATTAGGAGCCGCGAATAACCAAGGCTGAAGCCAGTGCTATGTGACAAAATATGTGGGGGATGTGTGAAGCAGGCTAAATGGAAAACAAGGGAGAAGCGTAGCAAAGCGGGAAGAGGAGAGGAAAAATGTATTGACAGAGTGGGAAGCGCCAGAAAGAGAGACAATCAAGAAATAAGAAGTACAGAACAATGAAAAAAACACAAATTATAAAGGTAATTAAAATAATTGAAAATAAAATTATCTGAAGTTGTTTGAATTTAACAACTTCGATAATTTTACTTCATTATTTTATTCATCTCTTTTATCATTTCATCTGCAATATCATAGAACCAATAGATATGGACAGCACTGGAAACACAGTTTTTGATCGAACTCGTCCATTCCGAACAGATATCCTCAACTGATCAAGCCGCGATTGCATGCACTTGACCCATGTCTCTCTAAAGCTTTCCTATTCAAATACACGTCCAAATTCCTTAAAAGTATTGGAATTATACCAGCCATCACCAGCTCGTGTGGCAAATTATTGCAGACTCGCACCTCCCTCTGCGTGAAGCCGTTGCTCCTCACTGCCTTTCGAATTCTCACCCTCCCACACCAGATTTGTACCCTCTCGTTCTGCACTGGCCCACTAAATGAAGATTGATTTAGAATTATGTGATATTGAACAAAACGTGCAAGTGTGTTCTGCGCTGTTGCTGACACCAAAGCAACTGCCTCGGTTGGGAGCAGAAAGAATCCATGTATATCCTATTTGCGGTGGTTCATGTCTCAGCAGTAGTTGGAAATGAAGAGATCGAAGGCAGGTAATAGGACAGCACGGCGTGTTCTGGTGGATGGAGTGCATTGGAGGTGGGCAATGGGATCCTCGGAGGTTGGCGAGTGTCTACATTGTGAAAGTAAGCTCGTAGGCGTCAGAAGAAGTGTTCGACGTCACGGCGTGTATTACATTCATTAATGCGTAGACAGAGGGGGATGCATTTGAGGCCTTTCCTGAGGACTGGTCATTCATCCTCCCTCTGGGTGAGGTCAAAGAGAATAGTGAAATCTCGCCAGGACTTGGACCTGGGATCTGGCGTGGTGTGGAGCTTGGGGAAGAGACCGAGCCTGTAACTGGAGTGGGTGTGGTGTTAGGGGGAATGGGCGTGGAGTCTTGAGCAGGGTGGTGTTCCCCTCAGGTTTCTAGGGACGGGGATGCTGACAGTGGGACCTGGGGGGTGTCAGCATAATGCAGGTGGTTGTCGATGATGGGGGTGGACGTGGTGGCAAACACGGCAGTGGGGGCCGCTGAAGTCACTGAGTGTGTGACATCAGCGATGATGTGAGGGGCGGAAGTGTTGTCACTTGTGGCGTATGTGAAATTGTGAGGGGCGGAAATGGCACTTACTTTATGATTACCAATAATTTCCTGTCACAAATCTGTTTGACAATGTCGTATTTTAATTAAACTCACTCCCTTACTGTTTCTCTGTTTTGGTCTTCATCTAAATCTCCATGGTATTCCAATATTTCAACCTTTCTCTTTGGACTTCCGAATTTCCATTTACCACAGACCAGTCCCCCTCCTCATCTGTATCCGCTTTTAGCACACTGCATAATCTTGGTACCAGAGGAGCCTATTCCAATAAAATAGCTCAGTCTTCCCTGAGTACTGGTAGCAATGCTCACTGGTCAGAACCACTTCTGATGATACTATTGTGTGATCCTGATACATTCCTGCACTTTGCTGATATCATTCAGTTTCTCTCCATGTGATATCCCTCACTGTGTGGGTTTAATTACTGCCTCTGTCAGTGTCTCTCGCTCTTGCAGGTACTCCAGATCCTGGGCCAACAACATTCTCCAATCCAGAGGGAAGCAACTGCACAGGCCATTGATGGAGATTGGGATTTTCCAGATCTCTGTTGGACTCAGTGCCATTCTCTATGTGTTGCCTTCATTGCATTGGAATAATTTCCCATTCTGTCTATTTCTCTGTCTCCTGCAGGTATTTTTGATGCCACTGACTCAGCAGAATTCCCAATTCCTGTCTCATCCATCAGCACATTCAAGATGATTGGTCAGCCAGAGACAGTTGGAGAGTGAGATCTGGAGCCTTCAGTAAATCCTACAGCCGGTAAGATCACTCACGCAGTAAGCAGCACAGGGAGGAGTTCATGGGCTTTAATTCAGAACCTGCGGGGACGATGTCGGAACAATGCTGGGCAAGGAATATGACAAAAGTCTCAGGCTTCATAATCACCACCTTGTCTGTAAATTCATCTGTTCCACAGAACCCTCCCTATGTCGGTCAGTTTCTCCACTGTCTGTTTCATAGATACCACCTTCCCCTATCTCTATCAGCCCCTGCAACCCTGTTTATCCCTGTCAGCTCCTCCTACCAGTACAAACCTTCAGGTTTCTGCCGTTGCCTTTAATCCTGGGTTCTGTCACATCTCTCCTTAACGGACGAAAAACAACTCTTCAGTTCCTGAAGCCATCCCGGTCAGTGTCGTCCTTTCCAGACCAGAAAAAGACCTCACTGTCTTTCTGAAATTTTTGAACTCCTACTACGTTCATGACCTCTGTAACCTTCCCGTCATGACAACAAAAAAGCTCTCTACCTTAGTAACCTCCTCCAGCTGTTAGACTCCTCCTTGTCTCTGTGCACAAAGCAGAGTGACCCTGCTTCTCTCATAAATTAGTTTCTGCATTTCTAATGATGACTATGAACTCTTCCTGTCTCTAAAACGCACTCAGTCTCTGTAAACTCTGTTGGTCCCGAATGATGTAATTTCCATCGGTAACTACAAGCCTTTATGCCTTTAATTTTCTCCTGACGCAACCACACAGTTTATATCTATAACCGCCATGAGTGACAGAGTCATAGAGATGTACAGCACGGAAATAGACCCTTAGATACAACCCGTCCATGCCGACCAAATATTCCAATCCAATCTAATCCCACCTGCCAGCAGCCAGCCCATATTCGTCCAAACCCTTCCCATTCATATTCCCGTCCAAATGCCTCTTAAATGTTCCAATTGTACCATTCTCCACCTCTGGCAGCTGTTTCCGTACACGTACCATCCTCTACGTGAAAAAGTTGCCCCTTAGGTCTGTTTTCTACCTTTCCCCTCTCAAATTAAATCTATGCCCTCTGGTTCTGGACTCTCTGACCCCACGGAAAAGACATTTGTCTATTTATCCTATCCATGCCCATCATAATTTGGTAAACCTCTGTCAGGTCACCCCTCAGCCTCCGAAGTACCAGAGAAAACTGTTCCAGCCTGTTCAGCTTCTCCCTATAGCTCAAATCCTCCAACTCTGACAACATCCTTGTAAATCTGTTGTGAACCCTTTCAAGTTTCACAAAATCTTTCTGATAGGATGGAGACCGGAAGGGCACAAAATATTCCAACAGTGGCCTAACCAATGCCCAGTACATCCGCAACATGACCTCCCAACTCCTGTACTCAATACTCTGACCAATAAAGGAAAGCATACCAAATGCCACCTTCATGATCCTATCTACCTGCGACTCCACTTTCAAGGAGCTATGAACTTGCACTCCAAAGTCTCTTGGTCAGCAACACCCCCTAGGACCTTAGCATTACGAGTATAAGTCCTGCTAAGATTTGCTTTCACAAAATGCAGCACCTCGCATTTATTTGAATTAAACTCCATCTTCCCCTTAGTCCAATGGCCCATCTGGTCCAGATCCTCTTGTACCCCTCTTCGCTATTCACTACACCTCCAATTTTGGTGTCATCTGTAAACTTACTAACTATATCTCTTAAGCTCGCCTCCAAATCATTTATGTAAATGACAAACAGTAGAGAGCCCAGCAGTGATGCTTGTGGCTCTGCACTGGCCACAGGCCTCTAGTCTGATAAACATCCCTCCACCACCACTCTCTGTCTTTTACCTTTGAGCCAGCTCTGTATCCAAATGGCTAGTTCTCCCTTTATTCCATCTTGCTTATCAGGCTCCCATGGGGAACCTTGTCGAATGCCTCACTAAAGTCCATGTAGATCACATCTATCACTCTGCCCTCCTCAATCTTCTTTGTTACTTCTTCAAAAAACTCAATCAAGTTTATGAGACATGATTTCCCACGCACAAAGCCAAGTCGACTATTCCTAATCAGTCCTTGCCTTTCCAAATACACGTGCATTTTGTCCCTCAGGATTCCCTCCAACAACGTGCCCACCACTGAGTTTAGGCTCACCGGTCTATAGTTCCCTGGCTTGTCTTTACCACCCTTCTTAAACAGTGGCGCCACTTTTGCCAACCTCCAGTTTTCTAGCACCTCATCTGTGACTATTGATGATACAAATATCTCAGCAAGAGGCCCAGCAATCACCTCTATAGCTTCCCACAGAGTTCTCTGGTACAACTGATCATTTATTGGGGATTTATTCGCCTTTAACCGTTTCAAGACATCCAGCACTTCCTCCCTTGTAATCTGGACGTTTTGCAAGATGTCACCATTTATTTCCCTGCAGTCTATATCTTCCCTATGCTTTTCGACAGTAAATACTGATGCAAAATATTCATTTAGTGTCTCCCCCGTTTTCTGCGGCTCCACACAAATGCCGCCTTGCTGATCTTTGTGGGGCCCTATTCTCTCCCTAGTTACTCTTTTTTCCTTAATATATTTGTAAAAACCCTTTGCATTCTCCTTAATTCTACTTGTCAGACCTATCTCATGTCCGCCTTTTGCCCTCCTGAATTCCCCTTAAGTGTACTCACGCTTCCTTTATACTCTTCTCAGGATTCACTCGATCTATCCTGTCTATACCTGACATATGCTTCCTTCTTTTTTCCGAACCAAACACTCAATTTCTTTAGTCATCCAGATTTCCCTATACTTACCAGCCTTCCCTTTCACTCTGACAGGAACATTCTTCTATGGACTCTTTTATCTCATTTCTGAAGGCTTCGCATTTTCCAGCCGTCCCTTTACCCGTGAACATCTGCCTCCAATCAATTTTCAAAAGTTCTTGCCTAATATCGTCAAAATTGGCCTTTATCCAACTTAGAACATCGACTTGTAGATCTGGTCTATCCTTTTCCATCACTGTTTTAAAACAAATAGAATTATGGTCGCTGGCCCCAAAGTGCTCCCCCACTAACACCTCACTCACCTGCTCTGCCTTATTTCCTAAGAGTCGGTCAAGTTTTGCACCTTCTCTAGTAGGTATATCCACATACTGAATCAGAAAATTGTATTGTACACACTTAAGAAATTTCTCTCCATCTAAACCTTTAACACTATGGCAGCCCCAGTCAATGTTTGGAAAGTTAAAATCCCCTACCATACCTACCGTATTATTCTTACAGATAGCTGAGTTCTCCTTACAAGTTTGTTTGGCAAATTCCCTTTGACTATTGGGGCGTCTGTAATACAATCCTAATAAGGTGATCATCCATTTCTTATTTCTCAGTTCCACCCAAATAACTTTCCTGGATGCATTTCTGGGAATATCCTCCCTCTGCACAGCTGTAATGCTATCCCCTATCAAAAATGTCACTCCCACTCCTCTCTTGCCTCCCTTTCTATCCTTCCTGTAGCATTTGTATCCTGGAGCATTACGCTGCCAGTCCTGCCCACCCCTGAGCCATGTTTCGGCAATTGCTATGAGATCCAAATCCCATGTTCCTAACCATGCCCTGAGTTCATCTGCCTTCCCTGTTAGGCCCCTTGCATTAAAATAAATGCAGTTTAATTTATTAATCCTACCTTGTCCCTGCTTGTCCTGACTGTTTGGCTCACTTCTGTTCTCAGCTGCACCCGTTACAGATCGAGCTCCCAAAATCCTCCCTGTGATTGTTACCACGTCCCATCCGTGCATTCCTCCAAATCCCTGTAAAGTCCTCCCATTCCTAAAACCCTCCCTGTATATGTCACCTGTTCCAGCTTCCACAACCCTCCCTATCTCTGTAAGACATCCCCCCCAACCACCCGTCCAAGTTACTACAGCCCGCTGTATCACTAAATGCCAGTAGTCACTATAATATCAGAGTAAGTGTGAAGGCAGGAATACTGTACTGGGTTAGATGATCAGTCCTGATCATATTAAATGTTGGGACCGACTCTGTAGTCAAATGGTTGATACCTGCTCTTCTTTATAAACGTTCGATCTATATAACGTCCTTCAGTCCCCACAGCTCTCCCTATGTCCATAAATTCCTTCAGTCCCCACGACTCTTCCTATCTATGTGCCCTGAATCATTCACGGCAAACCTCCCTAACTCCATAACCTCCAATACACACCACGGCCCTCCCTATCTCCATGATCTCATCCAGATTCGACGACCCTCCCATTCAGAGTAACCTCCTTCAGTCCCCATGATCCTCCTGATCTGTGAAACCTACTTCAGGCCCAACATCCCTCCAGATCTCTTTGGCCTCTTTCAGGCCCCACAGCACTCCTTATCTCCATCATGTCCTTCAGTCACCACTGCACTCTCTATGTCCATAATCTCATACAGTCTGCACATTACTCCCTAACTGCGTAATGTCCTTCAGTGACCACGAACCTCCCGATTCCAAAGCCTCTATGAACTGTTGACCCTGTAAGCCACCTTTTTCAGATTGAGAAACAAGAACCTCCATAACCCTTTCCGCTATCAGTCTGAAACCAAACCGTGTTAGCCTGACAGTCAGTCGGGATCTGGAATGTGTTAGAAAGGATATGTCAATAGAAACGTATTTAATAAAAAGTGAACCTGGATTTGAGCCTGTTGGATTGTATTTTTATTGTTGTCAGTATAAATGGAAGAATAGATACGGGTGTAGGAGTGGCTGTACCAGGGAAACGGTTTATTTGAATTTTCAGAAACATTTACACAAGTTTCAATAAGGGCTATCGAGTAACTTGGTAGAGAAAAGGACACCTTAACTATCAGAAGGTGGTTGAGAAATTAGACAAAGTAGTGTTGTCAGAATTTACTGTGTAGAAAGACATGGAAGCTCGGGAAATAAATAGCGATGTCTTGGAAAGAATTGTAAGGAGATTAGATTAGATTACTTACAGTGTGGAAACAGGCCCTTCGGCCCAACAAGTGCACACCAACCCGCCAGCGCACAACCCACCCATACCCCTAACCTAACACTACGGGCAATTTAGCATGGCCAGTTCACCTGACCCGCACATCTTTGGATGGTGGGAGGAAACCCACGCAGACACCACACAAACTCCACTCAGTCAGTCGCCTGAGGCAGTGAATTGAACCCGGGTCTTTGGGGTTGTGAGGCAGTACTGCTAACCATTGTGCCACCATGCCACTCACTAATCCTCAATAGAAAAGACAAAGTGCAAGAATCTTAAAATAATTAAAGGTAGATCAATCCTCAGTATCTCATTAGGTCGATCCTAGAATATTTTGGGAAGCTAGGGAAGAGATTGCAGTGTCCCTAACAGAGATATTTATATTATCAACAGACACAATGAGTTACCAGAAGACTGCAGGGCAGCTAATGCTGTTCCATCACTTCAGGGTTGCAGGGAAACAGCAGGAAATTACAACCCCGTGAGCCCAGTGCTGGGTAAGTTGTTGGTGGAGATTCTGAGGGAAAGGAGCTGCATGTATTTGGAAAGGCAAGGCTGATTAGAGATAGTCAGATTTATGAGTGGGAAACCATGTTTCACAAACTGGATTGACTCTTTGAGGAGTTGGCCAAGCGATAGATGAAGTCAGAGCAGTCAAAGTTGTCTATATGGACTTCAGCAAAGCATTTGACAAGGTTCCAAGGGATGTCGAACATCTCGTCAAGATGAAGAGGAGCAGAAACAGGGCTTTAGCGAGTTACATGGGCCAGTACGGCCGCTCAGTGGGTTGCTCTGCCACCTCACAGCACCAGGGACGCGAATTCCATTCCAGCCCCAGGCGACTGACTGTGTGGAGGTTGCACATTCTCTCCATGTCTGCATGGGTTCCCGACAGGTGCTTCGGTTTCCACGCAGCAATTGAAGATGAGCAGGTTAGGTGAATCAGCCGTACGTTTTTCAAGAAAGGGAATAGAGATAATCCTGGGAACTGCAGAACTGCCAGTCTTCAGTCTGTGATGTGCAGATTATTGGAGAGGACGCTAAGAGACGGGATTCATGATTTCTTGGCAAACCATAGTTTGATTACAGAGAGTCAGCATGGCTTTGTAAGGGACAGATCATGCCTCACAAATCTTATTGAACCCTTTGAGAATGTGACAAAATGCATTTATGGCTCATTGAAAAAGTACAGAGCGTGGGATGCAGGGAAACCTGTCTGTCTGAATACAGAATTCCTGGCCCATAGAAGACAGACGGTGATGACAGATGTAAAGCATTCATCCTGGAGCTCGGTGACCAGTGGCTTTCTGCAGGGAGAGGTTACAGCACCTCTGCTCTTTGTGACTTTACGAATGACTTGGATGTCTGAGTGGAAGAGTGGGATAGAAACGTTGCCAATGAGACGAAGGTTGGTGGAGTGGTGAATAGTGTGGAAGTCTGTTGGAGGTTGCAATGGGACATTGACAGGATGTAGAGCTGGGCTGAGAAGTGGCAGATGAAGTCAAATCTGGAAAATTGTAAAGTGATTCATTTTGCAGAATACGGGGAAAAATACAGAATATTGGATAGTGTGGAGGAACAGATCGATCTTGGATTTCATGACCAGATCTGTCAAATTTGCCACCTAAGCTGATAACGTTGTTAAGAAGGAATATGTTTTATTGGCTTTCATTAGCTGGGGGATTGAGTTTTAAAGCCATGAGGTTATGCTGCGGTTCTAGAGAGCCCTCTTTAGACGCTACTGAGAATATTATGTTCAGTATGATCCCCTCATTACAGGAAGGATGTGGAAGCTTCAGAGAAGGTGAAGAGGAGATTTACCAGGATGTTGCCTGGACTGGAGAGCATGCTTTATGAAGAAAGGTTGAGTGAGCTTAGGCTGTTCTCATTGGAGTAAAGAAGGGTTGAGGGGCGAATTGGTATAGGTGAATAAGAGAGTGTGAGGCAAAGGTAGAGTGAATAGTGAGAAACCACTTTATCCCATGGCATGCATGGTACAAGAGGGCATAATTTTAAGGTGATTGGAGGATGTGTATGGGGAGATTTCAGATCGAGGTTCTTTACACAGAGAGTGGTCGATGGGTGCAATGGTGCATTTGATAGAATCTTGGTTAGGCACATGGATGATAGTAAAATGAAGGGTATGTAGGTTAGTTTGATCTTACAGTCGAGTAAAAGGTTGGCATGGCATCATGGCCGAAGGGTCTTGTGCTGTACTGTTCTGTGTTCTATGTTCCGTATGGCAAACTGGGTAATAAGCTGGGTACTAAATTCCTGAAGAACGGCTCATGCCCGAAACATCGACTCTCCTGCTCCTTGGATGCTGCGCTTTTCCAGCAACACATTTTCAGCTTTGATCTCCAGCATCTGCAGTCCTCACTTTCTCCTAATAAGCTCAGATCAGTGTAAAAGGATATGGCATTCAGGAGGAGCTAGTCAACTGGATACAAATTGGCTTGATGGTAGGCGACAGAGGGTGATGGGAGACGTGTCGTTTTTCTGACTGGAGGCATGTGACCAGCGGTGTAGTGGGTCCAATATTGTTTGTCATTTGGATACATAGTTTGGATGGGAATATTGGTTTCCTGGTAAGTAAGTGTTTTGGGTGATACTGCAATTGGTGGTAAAATGGACAGTGAAGAAGGCTGTCTGTGGTTCAACAAGATGAACAGTACTGCTGGGATAGTGGGCTGAAGAACAGCAGATGGAGTTTAATTAGATAAATGCAAAATGTTCCATTTTGGTAAAATAACCCAGAGTGGGACTTGTAAAGTTAATGTTCGGGTCTTGGATAGTGTTGTCAGTCAGAGACCCATGGCAGAGCATTGAGAGTAAGGGCTGGGATGTCAAGATGCTGCCTGACCTGCTGTGCTTTTCCAGTACCACGATTATCTAGACTCTGGTTTCCAGCATCTGCTGCCCTTGTTTTTACCATGTTACATCTGTACAAGACACTGGTGAGGTCACCGTAAAAGCATTGCTGATATGTAGGAAGAACTCATCAGGTTCACTTACCTCCTTTAGTGAAGAATATCTGACATTCTAACCTGGTCTGGCTAACATGTGACTCCAGACCCACAGCAATCTGGTTGATCCTGTGCTATCTCTGGGCAATTCGCATTGGGACAAAGGGTGCTGGTCCAATCAGTGACACCCACATCCCATTAATGAATAAATTAAAATACACGTGTCCCTCCCTATCTCTGCAAACCCCTCCATCTTCAGCAATCTGTAATGGCTTTGTAACACCGTTCAGACCCGAACCACTCTCTGTAACACTCTCACCACCTCCAGCACCATCACTTCTCCCTCTTCCTGTCGTATCATTAAACCCTGATCATGATTCCCATTCAAACTGCCCTCCTCCTGCTAGCAGACCCTTTACAATCCCTTTAACACTTACTCCGCAAATATTCTCTTACTTCAGGATGTTAAGTCGTTTTTGGTGATCGTCTTAGCCTCATAGTCTAATATGATCCATTTTGTCCTGAATGAGGGATGGGTGGGAATTTCTTGCTGAGGTTTTATCTGTTTCAATGGAATGTCCTTCTGTTGAGTATGTTTCACTGTCCGTCAAATGTTTTCCATTATTCAGTTTGTTTAGCTTGTTTGTCTTGGTCAGTTCTCCTCTCAACCTCATGTAACTGGCTATTTTTGTTTTTAGTTTTAATTTGTCCTTTCTGTGATTCACTTTAAAAGTTTAAATTCCTTTAAACAGAACTTTATCACAATTTCCCAGAGGATCTCACCAGGTGACATTACACAGTCACTAAGTTCCATCACACAATGGTCGGTCTGACATAGTTACATCCCTAGCCAGTTGCACAATCTGTTATCAAAGAAACATTGAAAAAAATCTCCCAACCCCACTTCCAATATCACTGTTGTCAGTGTGATTGACAAGATTATACGAAAATTGAAGATTCACTGAATTATCCCCAAGCCTTTGTTAACAATTTCAATGAATTCCTGTTTAATGCAGTGATGAGCAATGGAATACTGTTCGTTGGCTAAAACTGCTCTGTTGCTTGTGTCCTTGGCACGTAGTAGCCAGTATTTACATTCAGATTGACTCTACTTCATGATCTGTGGTGAAATGTTTTCGCCTTTGTTATCCATTATTGTTAGTGTTACCCATTTTGCCTGAGTTTGCACAAGATTGTGAAACAATTGAATATTTTTGTTCACCCTGTATCCATGTCTCCCTGCTGTCTACATCTCTTTTATCTGAGTCTTAACTACATCGATCTTATTGTAGCAACGTTGTCTATTCAAAATAAAACATAACTTACTCTTTCCCACAATTTTCCGTCATGAATCTATCACTGATGTACAATTTTAGTTAAACTCTGTCCCATCCTGTTCTTTACTGCTTGTCTTCAGACACATTCCATGCTGTTCCGATGCTACACCTTTTCTCTTTGGATTTGGGAAGCTCCTTTCACCTGAACCCTTTCCCTGCATCCTCTCTGTCAGTTGAAAGCTCTGTCCATAAACCTACCAACATGATTGGCCAGGACACTGATCCCAGCACGGTTCCAGTGGGACCATCCAAACAGATTATTTTTTTTAAAATCAGGTATGGGATGTAGGTATCTCTGGTTGATCAGCCTTTCTTGCCCAGCCCGAGCTGCCCTTAAACTGAGTAACTTGCTCGGTCATTTCAGAGGGTCATTGAGAGGCAAACACTTTGCTGTGAGTATGTCATGCAGACCACGTGAGGATGGGCAGATGTCCGTCACGAAAGGACAAGTGTTTGGGTTTTTTGGTCTAACATTTATTTGTGGATTGTTAATTACTATTTTTAAAATTATTGATTTCAAATTCCACCATTTCTGATGGTGGGATTCCAGCCTGCATCCCTTGAACATTAGCTGAAGTTTGGGATGCATGCTCTAGCAATAATACCACAAGGCCATCACTTCACCTGCTCACAGGTTGCTCATTCCTGACCGGTTATACCAGTGCATCATGAAGAAAAACCTGTTCTTCCAACACAATGATGTGTTCCTGATATCTTCCAGGACTCTGGTGATATCACTTTGTATCTCACTCTTGCTCTTGCTCTCGCTTTCTTTCTGTCTCTCTGTCTCTCTTCTTGGTCTCCAGATTTTCCACATCTCTATGTCTTCAATAATTTGTAACTTCTATAACAGTTCCTTTCTCTGTAACCTCCTCCTAGCCCAATAGTTCCTCCACATATTTGAAATGTACTGCATTTCGGACTACCATCCCTATCGCTGTAACGTGCTTCAGTGTTTACAACATTCCTTATCTCGGTAGTCTCCTCCTCCAATAAATGGAGACAGTGGCATGCAGCACGGAAACTGTTCCTTCAGCCCAACTAGTCCATGCTGACCGGAGTCCATGAACGAGTTGCGTTTCCCTGTATTTGACCCGTATCCCTTCAAATCTTCTCCCCCCCCCCCATGTACCTGCCCAACTTTTACATGATGTAATTGTACTGTTTTCTATCATTTCCCCTGGAAGCTCATTCCATAACTGCACCATCCTCTGTGTAGAAAGTTTTCTCCTAAAATCTCTTTTAAGTATTTCCTCTTCCATCTCATATTTATGCCCATTAGAACACAGAACATGACAGCGCAATACAGCCCCTTCTCTCTTCGATTTTGTGCCAACCTGTAGACCCAATCTGAAGCCAATCAAACCAACACCATTCCAATTCTTGTCCATATGCCTACTCAAAGACCGTTTAAATGCCTTTAGAGTTGAGCCCGACTATTCTGAGTAAAGAACCTACCTCTGGCATCTCTCCCATATCTATTTATTCATATTAATATCTACCTCAATTTAAAGCTATCTCTCCTCGTGCTAGGCATCGCCATCCAAGAGGAAAAACTCTCACTGTCCAACCCATCTCTCCTGCTGATTATCTTATATATCTCAATTAATTGACCTCAAACACATTCTCTTGAACAAAACAGCTTAAAGTCTCTCAGCCTTTCCTCATAAGACCTTCCCTTCATACCAGCTAACTTCCTAGTAAATGTCCTCTAAATCATTTCCAAAGCTTGCACATCGATCCTGGATGACCTGAACAAATGTGGCCCTCGATCCCCCTCGATAACTGTATTCCCTGCGCACTATAACCCATGTTCTATCCGGACTTTCATCAACAAACTTTTTAACAATAACACCTATGCTCTTACCGAAATAATTTCTGTAAATGATGCATAACAGTGAATCTAGTAATGTTCCTTATTGCACACCGCTAGCGATAGGTCCGTTGTCTGCACAACAAGCCTCTCCCAACACCCTCTGTCTCCTACTGTCAAGCCAATTTTGTATCCAGTTGGATAGCTCTCCCTGTGATCTAACCTTACTAACCAGTGTTCCACGCTAAACCCTGTCCAAGGCTTTGCTGTGGTCAGTATAGAAAACGACTCCTGTTCTGTCACCATGTATATTCTTAGTCACCTCTTCAACAAACTCATCGAGGAGAAAGTGAGGTCTGCAGATGCTGGAGATCAGAACTGAAAATGTGTTGCTGGAAAAGCGCAGCAGGTCAGGCAGCATCCAAGGAACAGAAGATTCGACGTTTCGGGCAGAAGCTCGAATCTCCTGTTCCTTGGATGCTGCCTGACCGGATGCGCTTTTCCAGCAACACATTTTCAGCTCTTCAACAAACTCAGCCAAATTTGTGAGACACTACTTGTGCAGGCTTCCAGCTCATTCCCCGTGGCTGTCACTGATAAGAATACCTCTTTAAGGGGCACTTCTTCCTGATTTACCCCCAATGTCCTCAGATATACATGATTAGCTCCAGGGATTTGTCTATTTTTTACGCATTTTAAAATCTCCAACAACTCTTGTTCTGATATACAGAGTCTTTTGAAGACTTTATTTCCCTGACTTCCCCAGTTTTTAAGTTCTGATGTGAAATTTTGGTCAAGGATCTCACTCATTTCTTGTGGTTCCACAAATGGATTATCCCATTGATCTTCAAGGGGACACACTCTGTGCCTAGTTTATCTTCTGTCGTTAATATTCATGTAGAATCCATTTGAATTTTCCTCAGCATTACCAGCCAAAGTTTTCTCAGGTCTCCTTTTTGCCCTCCTGCTCTCCCACTTCAGTGTATTACTGTACCCACAATGTTCTTTGAGGAATACAGCTGGCCATATATGACATGGACCGCCTTTTTTCTTGACCAGAACCTTAATAATCCCAGTCATCCAGAATTTTCTACTTGTAATCAGTCATGTCCTTCATACTAACAGAAATATCCTCACCCTGAACTCTCATTTTATCTTTCTTTTGAAAGCTTCCCACCTGCCTGAGGTCCATTTACCTGCAAATAATCTCCACAATCAACTGTTAAAAGCTCTTGACCAATACCTTCTGGATTTGGGCAGGCCAATGTTGATGTTTCACTTATGGACCAGGCCTGTCCTTTTCCATAACTGTTTTCAAACTAATATAGTTGTGGTCACTTTGTCAAAGTGCTCCCCAACTAACACTTCAGTCCCTTTCCCTACCTTGTTTCCCAAGGGGAGGTCGGATTTTGCCCTTTTCCCCAGAGGGAGGGCAATTAACCAGTGGTAATTGTGCACATCAGTACACATGACATGAGGTCTTTACAACCTACATCATCTCTGTAATCTGATCCATTCCCTAAATAGTCCCTGTCAGTATAAACCAGCACTGTCCTACCAATATCCTTATCCCTGTAAACTGCTCCATCCGTCCCAACCTCCCCATCTCCATGAACTCCTGCAGGTCCTACAGCTCTCCACATTTCTGTAACCTCCTGTGGGCCTATGGTCCTCCCTCCCTGTCAAACCACCTGCAGTCCCCATATCCCTCCCAATCTGGCTCCTCTGCTCCAGATCAGACTATTGCTGTCTCTGTGAACACTTCCACTCCTGACAAATCTTCCCATTTGTGTAACCTCGGTCCGACCCCATACTCTCCAGCTTCCTGAATCCTCTTCCTGCCATTGCATTCAAAATCATGTTTGTGTAAAATCAAACAGTGTTTAAACCTTCCTCAACTCAGAAACCTGTTGCAAAACACCTAAACTGTGAAACCTTTCATTTCGCAACAATCCTCCCTCCCTCCCTCCTCAAATGCGTTCATTATCATGTACCCTCCTAATTACTGAATCCTCCTTTTGGCACTGCAAGCCTCCGAATGTCTGCAAAATCCTCCTGTCCTGATATCCCTCCCTGTCTCTATAACCCCCACCATCCAGTGCCATTTTGGGGAACGTGGCAGAGAAGGGAAGATTTGTAGAGTCCGGGCCATGTTACGGAGGGAGAATCCTGGGAATTACAGATTTGGTCTAATGTCTGTGGTGTGCAGATTATTGGAGAGGACTCTGACAGACAGGATTTATGACTATTTGGAAAACCATAGTTAAATTTTAGACAGTCAGCACGGGTTTGTGAGGGGCAGGTCATGCCTCACAAACCTTATTGAATTCTTTGAAGATATGACAGAATATGTTGAAGCTCATACAGAAAATAAGGAGGCATGGGATACAGGGAGGTCTGTCTGTCTGGATACATGATTGGATGGCCCAGAGAAGACAGAGGGTGGCAGCAGATGGACAGTATTGAGCCTGGAGCTCAGTGACCAGTGGTGTTCTGTAACAGTCGGCTTTGGGACTCTGTTCTGCTCTCTGTGATTTTTATGAAAGACTTGGATGTGGATGTTGGAGAGTGGGTTAGTAAGCTTTCCAATCTGGTGGAGTTTCATTCTGGAAGGTGGAATTTGAGTACAGAATGCAGGGTGAAAGGCAGAATGCTTGGCCGTATGGAGGATCAGAGAGATTAAGGGGTCCATGTTCATCGATTCCTCAAAGTTGCCACGCACGTTGATAGGGTTGTTAAAAATGCATATGTTGTGTTGGCTTTCCTTAGCAAGGGGATTTATTTGAAGAACAGTAAGGTTTTACTGCATCTTTATAGCATCCTGGTGAGACCACACTTGGAATATTCTGTTCAGTTCTGGTCCCGTCTTTACAGGAAGGATGTGCAAATTTTCGAAAGCGTACACAGGAGATTTACCAGGATGCTGCCTGGAATGGTGGGCATTTCTTATGAAGAAAGGCTGAGGGAGCTAAAGGCTTTTCTCTTTGGCGTGAAGAAAGGGGTGGGCCAAGGTGGTAGAGGTGAGCAAGATGATGTGAGGCACAGAGTGAGTGAATAGTCAGAGACTTTTTCTCCTTTGGCATAAATGGATATTACAAGGGGGTGTAATTTTAAGGTGAATGGAGGATGGATAAAAGGATAGAGAATGGTAGGTGGTTGGAATGCACTGACAGTGGTGGTGGTAAAATTAGATACTTTCGGGACATTTAATAGACTCTTGGATAAGCACGTGGATGATAGCAAAATTAAGCTTATGGAAGTTAGTTTGGTCTTATAGTCGGATAAAATGTTGGCATGGCGTCATGGCCGAAGTGTCTTGTGCTGTACTGTTCTGTGTTCTACATTCTATATAGTAAATGGGTAATAAGCTCAAATCATTGTAAAGGGATATGGCATTCAGGAGAAGCTAGTCAACCGGATACAAAATTGGCTTGATGGTTGGAGACAGAGGGTGATGGGAGGTCCCGTGTTGTTTGTCATTTGGGTAAATGGTTTCCTGGTAAGTAAGGTTTGGGTGATACTGAAATTGGTGGTAAACTGGACAGTGATGAAGGTTATCTGTGATACAACAGGATGAATAGTACTGCTGGGATAATGGGCTGAAGAATAGCAGATGGAGTTGAATTAGATAAATGTGAAGTGTTCCATTTTGGTGAAACAAACCAGGGTGGGAATTGTACAGCTGATGTTCGGGCCCTGGGTAGTGTTGTCAGTCAGAGACACGGGGATGCAGGTAGATAGTTCTTTGAAAGTTGCATCACAGGCAGGCAGGCTGGTGAAGCAGGCGTTTGGGATGGTTACCTTCACTGGGCAGAGCATGGAGAGTAGGAGTTGGGATGGCATGTTGTATCTGTACAAGACATTGGCCAGGCCACCATAAATGCATTGCTGATCAGTTGGAAGAACTCACCAGGTTCACTTCCCTGCTTTAGGGAAGGACAACAAATATTCTCATCTGTTCTGGCCAACAGAAGACTCTCGGAAGACTTTGCGACGGCTGGTGGGTAAGTTTGGTCGCTTATTTATTAGTTAAAAATTTAAAGTTTTCCTTCAAAAAAGCGGTAGCAGACCAGGAAGGCGCGCTAGGTTACCTGGGTAAGGTTTTTTTTCTCTCCCCTTATTTAAAGGCGTAGGCGAGTCACCCGAGGCACTACACGAGTAGTGCCTCCCACCCTTCCACCTCCTCTAACCTAATAATAAGACCAATTGTGACTAGCGGGTAAGTGCTGCATTTTCCTTGTTTGTTTCTTTAGATTTAGTTGGTTTTTGTTTTTTTTTAAGGAAAGCTTACTTTTAGAGGGATGGCAGTGCAGAGAGGGCAATGTTCCTCTTGCAACATGTATGAGGTGAGGGAAGCCATTAGCGTCCCTGCTGAGTACACTTGCAAGAAGTGCACCCATCTCCAGCTCCTCCAAACCCGTGTTAGGGAACTGGAGCTGGAGTTGGATGAACTGCGGATCATTCGGGAGGCAGAGGAGGTCATAGATCGGAGCTATAGGCAAGTAGTTACTCCGAAAGTTCAAGATAGATGGGTGACAGTGAGGGGGAGTGGGAGGAGGAAGCCAGTGCAGGGACCCCCTGCGGTCATTCCCCTCAAGAACAAGTATACCGTTTTGGATACTTGTGGGGGGGATGACTTACCAGGGGCAAGCAACGAGGTTCAGGCCTCTGGCACGGAGCCTGGCCCCGTTGCTCAGAAGGGTAGGGTGGAGAAAGGTAGAGCAATAGTTCTTGGGGACTCGATAGTGAGGGGTACAGACAGACGGTTTTGTGGGGGCGACAGGGACTCACGTTTGGTATGTTGCCTCCCAGGTGCAAGGGTACGTGATGTCGCTGATCGTGTTTTCCGGGTCCTTAAGGGGGAGGGGGAGCAGCCCCAGATCGTGGTCCACGTTGGCACCAACGATATAGGTAGGAAGAAGGGTGAGGATGTCAGACAGGCTTTCAGGGAGCTAGGTTGGAAGCTCAGAGTTAGAACAAACAGAGTTGTAGTCTCTGGTTTGTTACCCGTGCCACGTGATAGAGAGTCGAGGAACAGGGAGAGAGAGCAGTTAAATGCGTGGCTACAGGGATGGTGCAGGAGGGAGGGATTCCGGTTTCTGGACAACTGGGGTCCTTTCTGGGGAAGGTGAGACCTCTATAAAAAGGATGGTCTACACTTGAACCTGAGGGGCACCAGTATCCTTGGGGGGAGGTTTGCTAGTGCTCTTTGGGAGGGTTTAAACTAACTCCGCGGGGGCATGGGAACCAGGACTGTAGCTTTAGGGTACAGGACCTTGAGTGTAGGGAGGTTAGGAATAATGCAGCGATCTCTAAGGAGGGTGCCTGTAACCAGAAAGGTGGATTGAAGTGTGTATACTTCAATGCCAGAAGTATAAGGAATAAGGTAGGTGAACTTGCAGCGTGGGTTGGTACCTGGGACTTCGATGTTGTGGCCATTACAGAGACGTGGGTAGAACAGGGACAGGAATGGCTGTTGCACGTTCCAGGGTTCAAATGTTTTAGTAGGATCAGACATGGGGGTAAAAAAGGGGGAGGCGTGGCATTACTTGTCAAAGACAGTATCACAGCAGTTGAATGGACGATGGAAGAGGACTTGCCATCTGAGGTAGTTTGGGCTGAGGTTAGAAATAGGAAAGGTGAGGTCACCCTGTTAGGTGTTTTCTACAGGCCTCCTAATAGTCCTAGAGAAGTAGAGGATAATATTGCGAGGATGATTCAGGAAAAGAGTGAAGGTAGCAGGGTGGTTGTTATGGGGGACTTTAACTTCCCAGATATTGACTGGGAGAGCTATAGCTCGAGTTCATTAGATGGGTCGGTGTTTGTACAATGTGTGCAGGATGGTTTCCTGACACAATATGTCGACAGGCCAACAAGAGGGGAGGCTATATTGGATTTGGTTCTAGGTAATGAACCAGGCCAGGTGTTAGACTTGGAGGTAGGTGAGCACTTCGGGGACAGTGACCACAACTCGGTGACTTTTACTTTAGTGATGGAGAGGGATAATCGTGCGCCGCAGGGCAAGAGCTATAGCTGGGGGCAGGGAAATTATGATGCAGTGAGGCATGACTTAGGATGTGTGGATTGGAAAAACAGGCTTCAAGAGAAGAACACTAATGAGATGTGGGGAGTGTTCAAGGAGCAGCTACTGCGTGTCCTCGATAGGTATGTACCAGTCAGGCATGGTGTAAAGGGCCTTGTGAGGCAGCCGTGGTTTAGTAAGGAATTGGAGTCCCTTGTGAAAGGGAAGAAGGCGGCATATGTAAAGATGAGGCGTGAAGGTTCAGTAGGGGCGATTGAGAGTTATAAGGTAGCCAGGAAGGAGCTAAAGAGGGAGCTAAGAGAAGCGAGAAGGGGACATGAAAAGTCTTTAGCTGGTAGGATTAGGGAAAACCCAAAGGCTTTCTATAGGTATGTCAAGAATAAAAGGATGACTAGGGTAGGTATCGGTCCAGTCAAGGATAGTAGTGGGAAGTTGTGTGTGGAGGCGGAGGAGATTGGAGAGACATTAAATCAGTACTTTTCATCAGTATTCACTCAGGAACAGGACACTGTTGCTGATGTGAATATGGAATCACAAATAATTAGAATGGATGCCCTGGAAATATGCAGGGAAGAGGTTTTGGGAATATTGGAAAGGATGAATATAGATAAGTCTCCTGGGCCTGATGGCATTTACCCCAGGATCCTATGGGAAGCTAGGGAGGAGATAGCAGAGCCATTGGCCTGGATTTTTATGTCGTCGTTGTCAACGGGAATAGTACCAGAGGACTGGAGGATAGCGAATGTGGTCCCATTGTTCAAGAAAGGGAGTAGGGATAGCCCTAGTAACTATAGGCCAGTGAGTCTGACTTCAGTGGTGGGCAAAGTCTTAGAGAGAATGGTGAGGGATAAGATTTATGAACATCTGGGTAGGAATAACGTGATCAGGGATAGCCAGCATGGTTTTGTGAAGGGCAGGTCGTGCCTCACAAACCTTATTGAGTTCTTTGAGAAGGTGACCAAGGAAGTGGATGAGGGTAAAGCAGTAGATGTTGTGTATATGGATTTTAGTAAGGCGTTCGATAAGGTTCCCCATGGTAGGCTAATGCTAAAACTTCGGAGGTATGGCATTGAGGATACATTAGAGGTTTGGATTAGGAATTGGCTGGCTGGAAGGAGACAGAGGGTAGTAGTTGATGGATTATGTTCATCTTGGAGCGCAGTTACTAGCGGTGTACCACAAGGATCTGTTTTGGGACCATTGCTTTTTGTTATCTTTATAAATGATCTAGAGGAAGGACTTGAAAGCTGGGTAAGCAAGTTTGCGGATGACACAAAAGTCGGTGGAGTTGTGGATAGTGAGGAAGGAAGTGGTAGGTTACAGCGGGATATAGATAAGTTGCAGAGCTGGGCGGAAATGTGGCAAATGGAATTCAATGTAGCTAAGTGCGAAGTCGTTCACTTTGGTAGGAATAACAAGATGATGGATTACTGGGCTAATGGTAGGCTACTTGGTAGTGTGGATGAGCAGAGGGATCTTGGTGTCCATGTACACAGATCTCTGAAAGTTGCCACCCAGGTAAATAGTGCTGTGAGGAAGGCATATGGTGTACTGGGCTTTATTGGTAGAGGAATTGAGTTCCGGAGTCCTGAGGTCATGTTGCAGTTATATAAGACTCTGGTGCGGCCTCATCTGGAGTATTGTGTGCAGTTTTGGTCGCCATACTATAGGAAGGATGTGGAAGCTTTAGAACGAGTGCAGAGGAGGTTTACCAGGATGTTGCCTGGAATGGTAGGAAAATCTTATGAGGAAAGGCTGAGGCACTTGGGGCTGTTCTCATTGGAGAAGAGAAGGTTTAGGGGAGATCTGATAGAAGTGTATAAGATGATTAGGGGTTTAGATAGGGTAGATACTAAGAACCTTTTACCGCTAATGGAGTCAGGTGTTACTAGGGGACATAGCTTTAAATTAAGGGGTGGTAGGTATAGGACAGATGTTAGGGGTAGATTCTTCACACAGCGGGTTGTGAGTTCATGGAATGCCCTGCCCGTATCAGTGGTGAACTCTCCTTCTTTATGGTCATTTAAGCGGGCATTGGATAGGCATTTGGAAGTTATTGGGCTAGTATAGGTTAGGTAGGATTCGGTCGGCGCAACATCGAGGGCCGAAGGGCCTGTACTGCGCTGTATCCTTCTATGTTCTATGTTCTATAACATGTGACTCCAGACCCACAACAAGAGGGCTGACTGAGCTGTTCTCTGGGGAATTAAGAGTGGGGTCAAAGAATGTAAGTCCAGGCAGTGACACCCACATCCCATAAATGATTAAATAAAAATACATATGTCCCTCCCTACCTCTGCAAACCCCTCCAGCTGCAACACTCATACTTAGTTTGAAACACACTTCAGGCCCTGACCACTCTCTGTAACACTCTCACCACCTCCAGCACCTTCACCTCTCGCTGTTCCTATTGTGACATTATACCCTCACAGGGATTCCTCTGCCAACTGCCCTCCTGCTCGCAGAACCTTTGCAACCCGTTTAAAACTTACTCCTAAAGCACACTCGCACTTCAGGATTTTAAGTGCTTCTCAGCCTCATAATCTAATATGACCCATTTTGTCCTGAGTGAGGGACAGGTGTGAGTTTCTTGTTGAGGTTTTGTCTATTTCAATGGAATATCCTTTTTTTGAGTGATTTACACTGTTCCTTCAAATGTTTACCACTGTTCATTTACGCACACACATGTTTCAGTCTGTTCAGCTTGGTCAGTTCTCCTCTCAAACTCATGTAATTGGCAATTTTTGTTTTTAGTTGTAGCTTGTCCTTTCTGTGATTCACTTTAAAATTTTATATTTCTTTAAAACGCACTTTATCACAATTTCCCAGAGGATCTCTCCAGTTGACATTACTCATTCACTATCTTTCATCACACAACGGTCGATCTGACAGAGCCAGTTGCACAATGTATTATTTAAAGAAACACAGAAAAAAATTCACCGAACTTCCCTTCCAATTTCACTGTCGTCAGTGTGATTGTCAAGATTATACGAATTTTGAATTTTCAGTGAATTGTCATTCTGCCTTTAATAAAAATTCCAACGAGTTCCTCTTTAATGCAGTGATGAGCAATGAAATGCTGTTCAGTTGTCTAAAACTGTTCTGCTGCTTGTGTCCTTGGCAAGTAGTAGTCAGAATTTACATTCAAACTGACTCGATTTCATGATCTGATGCCAAATGCTTTCTCTGTCATGCCTTTGTTACCTTTTATTGTTAGCGTTGTCCACTTTGACTGAGTTTGCGCAAGGTTGTGAACTATTGAATATTTGTGTTCACCTTTTTTCACCCTGTAACCATGTCACCCTGGTGTCTAACTCTCTTTTATCTCTGTGTCACAAATCCATCTACCTTATGGCAGAGACTTTGTCCATTCCACACAAAAAACCCATAATTTACTGTTTCCTACAATTTGCTGTCACAAAGTGATTTGCTGACGTACAGTTTTAGTTAAACTTGGTCCCATCCTGTTAATTTCTGCTTGTCTTCAGCCACATTCCATGCTGTCCCAAAGCTTCACCTTTTCTATTTGAATTTGGAAAGCTCCTTTCATCTGAACCCTGTCCCTGATTCTCTCTGTCAGTTTAAAGCCCTGTCCCTAAACCTACCAACGTGATTGCTCAGGACACTGGTCCCAGCACACTTAGAGCAGGACCATCCGAATGGTTTATTTTTAAACTCAGGTATGGGATGTGGGTGTCTCTGACTGACCAGCCTTTCCTGCCCAGCCCTAGCTGCCCTTGAGCTGAGTAACTTGCTCAGCCATTTCAGAGGCAAACACTTTGCTGTGGGGATGTCGTACAGATCACGTGAGGATGGCAGATGTCCCCAAGTGTATTTTTGATGATCAAACATTGTTTTGGACATCAGCAATGATTTCGTACTTATCCATAGATTGTTAATTGCAATAATACAAAAAATGATGATTGCAAATTCCACCATTTCTGATGGTGTGATTTAAACCTGCCTCCACTGAACATTGGGTGAGTTTTTGGATACATGCTCTCGCAGTAATACCACGAAGCCATCACTTCACCTGCACAAAGGTTGCTCATTCCTGAGCACTGATACCAGGGCATCAGGAACCTAAACCTGTTCTTCCTACATGATTGTTTCGTTATGAAATCTTCCTGCCCTCTGGTGATATCACTCAGTCTCTCTCCATGTGGTATCCCTCACTGTGTGGGTCTAATTGCTGCCTCTGTCAGCGTCTCTCACTCTTGCAACTACTCCAGATCCTGAGACAATTGAAGTCTTCACTCCGGAGAGACAGGACAGCACAGGCAAGGGATGGAGTCAGGGTTTTTCAGATCTCTGTTGGACTTAGTGCCATTCCCTATGTGTATCCCTCACGAGATCACTCTAATTTCCCAAACTGTCTATTCCTCTGACTCCTATAGGTAGTCAGGAAGGTCCTGACTCAATAGACTTCCCAGCTGCTGGCTGTCTCGTCCATCGCCACATTGAAGATGGTTGATCAGCCAGGGAGACAAAGGGAAGGGGAGATTTGGAGTCTTAAATAAATCCTGCAGTGAGGTAAGATCACTCACAGTGAACAGAGCAGAGAGCAAAGACAGAGCTCCAAACATCGGCTAACAAAACATGGCACAGATACAGTGTTGGAGAGGGAGCACAGTACAGACACACCCCAGGCTCAATCAACACCCCTATAGTAAGTTCTGTTGTGCTAAGACTCACTACTCTGCAACACTCTATCTATGGCATGTCTTGGTGACTAGTGTCTTCAATAATTTGTAACTCCTACAACAGATACAGTCCCGGTAACCGCCTCCCTTCCCTCTCCTCCCTCCACATACTTGAATTATGGTGCATTCCAGACTACCATCACTATTAATATAACTTGCTTCAGTGTCTATTACGTGCCTTATCCCAGTAGTCTCCTCCTCCAATAACATGCAGCACGGAAACGGTTCCTTTGATCCAACTAGTCCATGCTGACCAGAATCCCTGAACGAGTCCCGTTACCCTGTACTTAACACAAATCCTTTCAAACCTTCTCCTCTCCATGTACCTGGACAAATGTCTTTTACATGTTGTTATTGTACTTTTTTCTACCACTTCCACTCGAAACTTATTCCATACTGCACCATACTCTGTGTGGAAAATCTTCTCCTCCTAATCCTTTCAAGTTTTTTTCCTCTCCCATCTCCTACTTATGCCCTCCAGAACACAGAACATAGAACATGACAGTGCAGTATAGGCCCTTCGGCCCTCAATGTTGCGCCAACCTGTGGAAACAATCTGAAGCACATCTAACCTTCCCTATTCAATTCTCATCCATATGCCTATACAATGACTGTTTAAATGCCCATAAAGTTGGCGAGTCTACCACTGTTTCAGAGCTGAAAATGTATTGCTGGAATAGTGTGTTGCTGATGAACGGCTTATGCCCGAAACGTCGAATTTCCTGTTCCTTGGATGCTGCCTGACCTGCAGCGCTTTTCCAGCAACACATTTTCAGCTCTGATCTCCAGCATCTGTAGACCTCACTTTTACCACTGGTTCAGGCCATGCATTCCATGCCTGACAATTCTGAGTAAAGAACCTACCTCTGGCATCTGTCCTATATCTATTAATTAATGTTAATATTAATTACTACTTCAATTTAAAACTATTTGCCCTCGTGCTAGGAGTCGCCACCTGAGGGAAAAGGCTCTCACTGTCCAAACCATGTCACCCTCTGATTGTCTTTTATGTCTCAATTAATTGACCTTAAACTCTTCTCTCAAACACAAACAGGTTCAAGTCCCTCAGCCTTCCTCATGACACCTTCCCTCTGTACCAGGTAACATCGTAGTAAAACTCCTCGGAACACATTCCAAATTTTTAACATCCTTCTAAAGCGGTGACTTGAACCATAGGCAACACTCCAAATGCGGCCGCACCAGAGTTTTGTACAGCTGCAGCATTATCTCATGGTTCTGAAACTCATTCCCTGTCCCAATAAAAGCTCACATGCTGAATGCCTTCTTAACAAACTGGGTGGCAACTGTCAATGATCCATGTACATGGACAAAGTGATCTCTCTGCTCATCTGCACTACCAAGTTCTGCTTTACCCACATCCTCCTGTTTGGTCACCTCAAAGTAGTCAACAAGGTTTGTGAGGCATGACCTACCCTTCCCAAAACCGTGCCGACTATCTCCCTCATCAACGTGTTCATCTCCTGATGATTATAAATGCTGGCCTTTACAAGCCTTTCCAACACTTTACCCAGAATCGAAGTAAGGCTCACACTTCTATAATTACCCCGGGTTGTCTCTATTCCTCTTCTTGGTCAAGGGGACAACATTTGCTGTCCTTCTGCCTTCTGACACTATTCCTGAAGGCAATGACGACATAAAGATCAAAGCCAACGGCTCAGCAATCTCCTTACTAGCCTCCCAGAGAAGCCAAAAATAAATCCCATCTGGCCCAGGGGACCTTTTTTTGCACTTGGCAGAATTGCTAACACCTTATCCTTCTGCAGTTCAATCCCATCTAGTTATGGACTCCACTACCCTGGGGTAAAGATGTTGGTTACCTGTACCCCTCATGGTTTTATAAACCTTTATACGGTCACCCCTCAGCCACCTACGTCCAGTGGAAATGTGAAGGACAATGATATAAATATTTCTGCTCGCGTCCCTGCTACTACTTTGCCACAATGTTCTGGTATACACTTGTTCAGGACCTAGGGCTTTCTCTACCTTTGTGTTCTAAAACCTCCAGCACCACCTCTTCTGTCATGGAGACTCTTTACAAGCCATCACTGTTTCTTTCCCTTTGTTTCCTAGTCTTTGTCCACAGTATGTTCTGACATGAAATGCTCATTTAGTCCCTCTCCTACCTCTTGTGGTTCGACACTTGGATGGCTTCACTGATCTTTGAGGAGCCCTAGTGTCTCTCCAGTTGCTTTTTTGGACTTGTGTGCTGCAGGAAATTCTTCGCATTCTATTTAAACCTATCTGCCACATTCATCTCATTCCCCCAGGATGCATTCCAGCTTATCCAGCCTCTCCGTTTCTGTCCAGTATCAGTGACATCTTCGTCAGTCTTTGCTCCATTTGCAGTTTCAGGAAATGCTTCCCAGATCAGGATGATCAGAATTCTATGCAGCGTTCCAAAGCTGTGCTGATTATCCCTAATCAATCCTTGTCGTTGCAAATGCATGTAACTCCTGTCCTGCAGAATCGCTTCCAACAACATCTGCATCGCTGACATCAAACTAATTGGTGTTGATGTCCCTGACTTTCCCTTGCAGCCTTTCCTAAATAATGGCACAACCTTAGCCACCCTCAAGGCTTCCAGCCCATCACCCATGGCTATCAGTGATAGAAATATCTCTTTATGGGACCCCACAATCTCTTCCTGAGCTTCCCGCAATATCCTGGGATATAATTGATTAGTTCCCAAGGATTTGTCCATCTTATATGCATTTTAGAACCTTTAGTACCTCCTGATCTGTTAAGTGGACTCTTTTGAAGACGTCACTGTTCCTTATTCCTTGACTTCCCCAACTTAAGTTCAAACATGAAATTTTTGTTCAGGTCTCACCCATCTCCTGTGTTTCCACACTTGGATGGCCCCATTCGTAATCAAGAAGCTATATTCTTCCCCAAGTTAATGTCCTGAAGAATATACTTGAAGAATCTCTTTGGATTTTCGTCAGCCTGATCTGCCAATGCTTTTTGTGGTCCCCTTTGTGCCCTCCTGATTTCCCTCTTAAGTGAATTACTCCACCCGCTATGTTCTTCAATGGATTCCCTTAATCCAGCTGGCTATATGTGACATGTGCCCCTTTTTGTTGACCAGAGCCTCAATGCCCCCCAGTCATCCAGTGTATCTCACTTGTGTCAGCATTGTCCTTCACACTAACAGAAATATGGTGTCCCTGAACTCTCATTTTATCGCTCTTTTGAAAGCTTCCCACCTGCCTGACGTCCCTTTACCTGCAAATAGCCTCCACAATCAATTGCCAAAAGCTCTTCAATAATACCTTCTGGATTGCGGCAAGATGAATTTTGATCTTTAACTTGTGCAGAAAGTGAGGATTGCAGATGCTGGAGATCAGAGCTGAAAATGCGTTGCTGGAAAAGCGCAGCAGGTCAGGCAGCATCCAAGGAGCAGGAGAATCGACATTTCGTGCATGAGCCCTTCTTCAGGAATCCTGGTCCTGTGGACCAGGCTTGTGCTTTTCCATTGCTACTTTCAAACTGATACAATTGTGCTCACTTTGCCAAAGTGTTGCCCCACTAATGCCTCAGTCCCTTTCCCTACCTTGTTCCCCAAGGGGAGGTCAGGTTTGACCCCTTCCTGCAGTCCAACCATTTACATTCTGACTGAGACATTTTTCTTGAGCGTGCCTACCAAATTCCACCCATTCAAGCTCTGAGCACTCTGGCAGTCCCAGACTGGGTTTGGAAAGTTACAATCCCTGACCATTCCAACCCTATCATTCTTACAGATATCTGCGATCTCCCGACATATTTGCTTCTCAAAATCTCGCTGACTGTAGGGGGGCTGTAGTACAGTCATATCAAACTGATGGCCCATTCCCATTTCTCAATTGCACTATTATCGCTTCAATGGGCGTTCCACAGGAATATCCTTTCTAAGTGTTGCAGTGATGTTTCACTGATCAAAAACTCCACCCCCTCCTCTCTCACCTCCTGTTCTATCCTCCCTATGGAATCTGTACCCTGGAACATTGAGCTCCCAGTCCTGTCCCACTGTCAGCTGTGTTTCTGCCATATCTATGGTATCCCAATCCCATGTTCTCATCCATGCACCGACTTCATTTGCCTTAATTGTTAAGTCTTTTATTTTGAAATAAATGCACTTTCATCAATCAGTTTTTCCTCAATGTCTGCTCTGCTCTTTCCTGATGTTTCTACTTAAGTTCATGCCTTGAAATTCTGTCCCAGCCTATACCTTCAGACTGTAGCCTGGCACCATCCACCTCACTATGGACAACACCTCACCTTTCATGTCATTTGCAAACTTACTAATGATACCTTCTGCTTTCACATCAGAGTTATTAATGTATATAATAAACAGCAATGGCTCCCGCACAGATCCCTGTGGCACACCGGTTGGTGAAAGAATTTCAATCATAAAACAGCCCTTCACCAGTTGTGGATCCTGTTTGCCAAATTGCCTTGGATCCCATTGGTCTGTTGGACCAGCCTTCTATATGGGACCTCGTCAAACGATGTAATGAACTCCATGTAACCCACTTCATCTGCACAGCCCTCATCAAAATCCTCAATCGTAATTTCAAACAAAAATCTCAGCTGAATTTGAGAAAGGATCTTACACTACCAAATCTATTACGAGTATCCCAAATCGATCTCTGCCTTTTCAAATTCTGATTCATTCTGTTCCTCAGACTTGTTTCCAAAAATTTCTCTCCCCCTGCTGTCAGACTATCTGCTCTGTAATTACCTGGCCTGTCCCTGCTGCCCTTCTTGAACAAAGGAACCACATTAGCGATCCTCCAGTCATTCAGCACTTCACCTCTGGCCAGTAAAGTATTAAATGTATCCACTGGGCCACAGAAATCTCCTCCCTTACCTCCCATAGCAGCGTGGGATACATTTCATTGGATACTGGGGATTTATCCAACTTTAAGCCTGTGAAAGCATTTAATGCCTCCTCCTTATTGATGTTTGAGAAATTCCCCATCCCAACTGAAATATCCGGCTACAATGCCCTGCTCCTGTGTGAATACAGATGGGAAGTACTCATTGAAGACCTCACCTACTTCCCCTGGCTCAATGTACCGATTGTCCCTTTGGTTTCTAACAGGCCCCACACTTTCCCCAGTAACTCTCTTATTCTGAATATCCTGCTAAAATACCTTGTGGCTTTTCCTTAACACTATCTACCAAGGATGTTTAATGGCCGTTGTTTGCCCTTCATTTTTAAGGAGCCCCCTTGTACACTCTATACGTTGGAATGGCTTCACCTGAGTTTATTGCACTGTATTTTCTTTATCAAACTCACAATATCGCTTAACCAGTATTCGCTGCACTTGCTGCTTTTACTATTCCCTTGGCAGGACCACACTGGCCATGAATTCTCACTGTATCACTTCAACATACTCTCATTTTCCAAATATAGAACCAACTGCAGATTGTCCTCCCAGTCTCGGTTTGCCAGATCCACTCTAATGATAGTGAAACTGATAGCAGACTCAGTTATGAGGAGGACAGACAGGAGGCTGTGTGGCTGCAGAAGAGACCCCAGCATGGTGTGCTGCCTCCCGGGTATCAGGGTCAAGGGTTTCTCTGTGTGGTGACTGAACATTCTGAAGTGACAGGGTAAATACCCAGAGGTCATCGTGCACATCGGTCCACATGACACAGTTAGCCAAGAGGATGGGATCCTGTGAAATATGTACAGGGAGTGAAGAAAGGAGTTAAAAAGTAGTATCTCAAGGGTTGTGATCACCGGATTACTCCCAGTGCCACGTGCCAGTGACTATTGAAATAGAAGTATAGGCAGGTAGAGGTGTGGCTGAGGAGCTGGTGGAGGGGTAGAGTTTTCAGTTCTTGGATCATTGGGATCTCTTCTGGGGTAGAGGTACCCTGAACAAGGGTGGACAGGTTTGACTTGATCCAGAAGGGCACCTCTATCCCTGGGTGGAGATTTGCTTTTCTTACCCTGGAGGGTTTGAATTAGTTTGGCAGCGGTTTGGACTCTGAGTAAGAGAGGTACCATCAACCAGTCTGGGGAAAATACATCAGCCATCGAGAGCAAGTTTCCTATGCAGGATATCCGGGGCACAGTATAGGGAGGGAAAAGACTTCTGGTTTAAATGACATTTATTTTAACACACGAGACCTGACTGGTAAGGCAGACGAGCTCAGAGCATGGATTAGCTCTGGGGACTGGGATATTACAGCCATAGCAGTAACATGGCTGAGCGAAGGGCAGGACTGGCAGCTCAGTGTTCCAGGACACACAAGCTACAGGCGTGACAGAAGGACAAGTGAGTGAGGAGGCGCAGCTGCCTTATTGATAAGGTAGGACATAACAACCGTGCTTAGAGGCGATACTCTTTTGGGATGATCAAACAAGGTCATATGGCTAGAAGTTAGAAACTAAAAGGGGATGGTCTGCTGGGATGATGTTCTGGACCCCCAAATAGCCAGTGGGTACGAGAGGAGCAGATGTGAAGAGAGATTGCAGGTACCTATAGAAATAATAGAATAGTATTGGTTGGAGATTTTAACTTCCCCTGTATTGACTGGACTACCCAGAGTGTAAAAGTCCTGTATGGGGTGGAATTTGTCAAATGTGTCCAAGAAAGTTTCCTAGATCAATATGGAGAGGGCCCCACTCTACGCAGGCAGCTGAAAACGGGACGTCCCCTCAGGAAACGAGGTCGGGCAAGTGACTGAAGTGTCAGTCGGAGAGCACTTTGGGTCCAATGACCACAACTGTCCTCTTTTTTAACACAGTTATGGAAAAAGATCAGGCAGGTCCACAGATTAAGGTCATTATCTGGAGAAGGGCCAATTTTGGAGCTATTTGGCAGGATCGAGCAGAGGTCGATTGGATTAATTAAAAATCACACAACACCAGGTTATAGCCCAACAGATTTAATTCAAACACCAGCTTTCGAAGTCCAGGTGATCATTCTGAAAGATGAAAACTTAAACTAAATTTGTTTGGCATTACATTTCATGACACTGCAATCCTGTTGCTATAAATTCTGGGCCTGATTATTGTGCTCGACAACCACCTGATTAAGCAGCGCTATGAAACCCAGTCCCTCCAAATAAACCCGATGGACTGTAAGCTGGTGTTGTGTGATTTTTAATGTTGTACATCCCAGTCCAACACCAGCTCCTCCACATCATGCTCCCATCCACTGGGTGAGTCTGTTTGAAGGAATTGGAATGACTGGCAAATGGGAGGCTTTTAAAAGTGCGATCTCAAGAATCCAATGTGTACCTGTCAGAGTGAAGGGAAAAGCTTGCAGGTTTAGGGATCCCTGGCTGATGGGGGATATTGAGGCTCGTTTCAAGAAAAAGAAGGCGGCACACATTGTCTTCAATGTTTCCGTATCTACGTAACCTCTTCCAGTCCTAAAGACACGATAACACAGTGGAGACTCGACAATCCTCTCCGGTCCCTGCAGCACTCCCGATAACCGACTGAAAGCCTGTGATTCTCCCGATCCAGTTCTCGCAAGACTCACTCTCTGTGTTGCATCATCCCATCGCGAACACCCACCCTTTCAGTATAAGCCCCTCCTGTATCTCCATCCATTTACGCATCTCCATAACCTTCTCCAGCTCTCACACCCCTACCTGTGTAAACTCACCCGCCCCTACAACCCTTTCCCCTTTGACCAAACTGGAGATGGTTACTAATGCTCCCTTATCTGTGAAACTGTCTCCAACCGAAATCACTGCCGTTCTGGATAATCTGACAGACTCCACACCCTTCATATCGAAATAATCTGCAGATGTAAAACGTCCTATACCTATAAACATCTTCAGTCACGGCTACCCTCCATATCTGTTTAGTCCTCCAGTCTATACAGCCCACTCTATCTCTGTTATCTGCTTCATTCACTGAAATACCTCCCTGTCTGTGTAAACCGCTCCATCCTACTAACACCCTTCTCGCTGTAGACTGCTCCACCCCTCCTAACCTCTCTATCTTCATGAACACGTGTAGACCATACAGCCCTCCACATTTCTGTAACACCCTGTGGTTCTATGTGTTCCATGTGAAACCACCTCCATTCCCCACAACCCTCCCAGTCTGTGTCGTCTTCTCCAGATCAGATCATTGCTGTCTGTGTTACATCCGACAATCCTAGTAAACCTCCCTAATGTATCTATTCATTCAGAACCCATCCTCTCCAGCCTCCTGAAACCCCTTCCTGCCATTGTAACCCTCCCTATTTAGAACACAGAACAGTACAACACCGTACAGGTCCTTCAGCACTCAGTGTTGTGTCAATCTTTTATCCTACTATAAGATCAATCTAACCTGCAGACCATTGAAACAAAGGAAATCACAGCACAGGAACAAGCTCTTCAGCCTGCTAAATCTCCGCTGGTCCAGATTCTCTGTCTAAACCTGTCGCCTATTTGGTGACGATCTGTATCCCTTTGCTCCCTGCCCATTCATGCATCTGTCTGGATATATCTTAACTGACGTTGTAATTCCCGCCTGTAGCACCTCCGTTGGCAAAGTGTTCCAGGCCCCCATCACCCTCTGCATAAAGATCTTTCCAGCGTATCTGCCCTAAACTTTTACCCTTTCATTGTGAACTCGTTACTCCATGTAATTGAGTTCCACACTCTGGGTGAAAAATGCTTCTTGCTGTCCACCTTGTCTACGCATCCCATGATTTTGCAGACCTCAATCAGGTCTCCAGTCAACCTTCGTCTTTCTAATGAAAATAATCCCGAACTATTCAATCTCTCCTTATTGCTAACGCCCTCTATACCAGGCAACATCCTGATGAACCTCCTCTGCACCCTCTCCAAAGCATGCACATCCTTTCGGTAATGCGGGCACCAGAACCATACGTAATATTCTATACCAAAGTCCTATACAACTGTAACATGACCTGACAACTCTTGTACTCAATACCACGTCCAATGAAGGAAAGCATGCCATATGCTGCCTTGACCACTTTATTGACCTGCGTTACCACATTCAAGGATCAACGGACCTGAATACCCAGATGTTAATTTTTCGCAGGACCTTCCCATTTACTGTATTTTGAATTGGATCTTCCGAAATGCATCACCTCGCATTTGCCCGGATTGAACTCCATCTGCCATTTCTCTGCCCGCCTCTCCAATCTACCTATATTCTGCTGTATTATCTGACATTCCCCTTCACTGTCTGCTACTCCACCAACCTTAGTGTCATCTGCAAAGTTGCTAATAAAGGAACCGATACCTTCCTCCAAGTCTGCCAACATTCAGCTCCTCACCACCACCACCCTCCCCTTACAGGGGAAGGATCCTGACCCTAACAACCACGAGAGACTGACTGACTGTGTCCAAGCTCCCGGACTGGGACCTGAGACTCCCACTGACTCCCTGTGCTGGGCACCATGACTGACTGTGGACAATGATACCAAGCTCCCTGGGTTTGTGTTTGCACTAAACACCAAGACAATGCAGCAGGCAGGTGAGCCTGGTAGCTCTAGCTGAGGGGTAACACTGCTAAAGGCAGGGTGAGGTAAGACAATAATTATGTGAACATTCAATTCAGCTCAAAGTGAATCTGTACAAACACTGAGTGAGCAGCCCAGAGGGACAGTCCATGACCTGGTTGTGTCCCTGAGCACAGTGTCCTTGCAGCAGCATTGCAATGAGAGCTGTCAGTGCACCCTGTGCTCCAGCATTGAAGTACAGAAGCATACTGTCAGTTGGTCCGAGATCTGCTGGGATGGCATGGTGAGGCTGACATATGTCAGATGCCAGCATTGGAGGATATGTAGTACATGCAGCTTTGGTCTGTGCAGTGTCCCCTGAGACGCTGGTGTCCAAGACAGAAGGCCTCAGGAGCAAGGGTGATGATGGCGTCACCAGATACCAGCTCTAAAATTCATGCCAAATTGTCCATATTGAGTTTCCCCACGGTGGGAGGGAGGACATGAACCTGAAAATTAATGAGGAGAGATCTGCATGAATGTGCCTGCTGATCATCAGGAGGTATTGAATCAGCAATTGGCCACTATCTTGTTGAAATCTTGTCTTGACCTGTACAGCACAGGAACAGGCCTGTCAGCCCATTAAGTTGCACTGATACTTGATGCCTTTAGAAGTTATAAAATGTTGTATATCATTATATTCCCTGCTAACTCATGTACATGTCAATATACCATCATTGCTGTTGTATATTCTTCTACAGCCTCCTCCATCAGTGCATTCCAGGCACTTTCACATTCTGTCTGGAGCACAGCAAAAAAAAAACTTGCTTCTCATATCTCCTTTAAATATTCCCCAATTACCTAAAACTTATGCCCCCTAGCAATTAATGTTCCTACTCTGGGGAACAGAAAGACTGCAACTGTCTATTCTATCCATACCTCTCATAATTTTGTAAACCTTTAACAGGTTCCACTTATGTCTAGTATCCTCCAAACCAGACAACATCCTAGTAAATGGTTTTCAAACCCTGTCCAATACTTCGACATCCTTTTGCTGATCTGGTAATCAGTCCTGCACACAATATTCTAAACGATGCCAAAATATAGTTCTATCCAGATGCAACATGTAACAATGTTTCCTTGTGTTGCCACTTTCAGGGAACTATGGACCTGTATCCCCAAATCCCTTCAATGTTGAAGCTACTTAGAGGTCTTTCATTTCTTGTATATTTCTCTCCTGCAGCAGACTTTCTCAAACGTATCAACTCGCAATTGCTTATTTTAAAGTACATTTGCTTTTTCTGCATCCAAGTCTCCAGCCCACGGATATCCTGCTGCATCATCTGCCAATCACCATGACAACCCGCAACTCCCCCAATCTATTCACGCATATCCAGACCGAAAAAATACACCCTTCCACCACTACTGACTGCTATGACCAAGCAGTTCTCTGTCTATGTTACTGACTGATCGCTGATCCTAGTTCACATCCCCTTCTGTATGAGCCTGCTGTAAGGAACCATATCAAAGGCCTTGCAGAGGTCCAGATGGCCAACATCCAGCTCCATGCCCTCATCAATCCACGTTTCCAAAATATTCAATCACGTTTGTGAGACACATTTTCCACCCACACAAAACCATGTTGCCCATCGTGAATAACTCCATATTTTTCCAAATGTGAGTCAGTCATATCAGTAAGAATCTCTAATATTTTCCTTACCACTGATGTAAGGCTCTCCGAGCTGAAATTTCTGGAATTATCCATGTTGCCCTTCTTCAACCAAGGAGCAACATTGGCTTTTTTCAAGTTCTCTGGAACCTGTGCTGTGACTGAAGAGCAAACAAAATGTGTGCACGAAGTCTCAGCAATTTACTCCCTCGATCCCCTCAATATTCTGGGACTAATCCCTTTATCTCCTGGAGACTTGTCGACCTTAATATTTTTCAAAACACACAACACAGCCTCCATTTTTAATATCAAAATGACACAGGATATCAGCATATGGGCGACACCGTGGTTAGCACTGCTGCCTCACAGCGCCAGACACCCGGGTTCAATTCCTGACTCAGGCGAGAGACTGTGTGGAGTTTGCACATTCTCCCCGTGTCTGCGTGGGTTTCCTCCGGGTGCTCCAGTTTCCTCCTACAGTCTAAAAAATGTGCAGGTAAGGTGAATTGGCCATGCTAAATTGCCCGTAGTGTTAGATAAGGGGTAAATGTAGGGGTATGGGTGAGTTGCGGGTCGGTGTGGACTTGTTGGGCCGAAGGGCCTGTTTCCACACTGTAAGTAATCTAATCTAATCCATCTCTTGATTCACCACCCACCATGTTCTCCTCCTTTGTGAATACCAATACAAAGTATTCATTAAAGACTTAACCCCCTTCCATGCATTAATTCCCTCCTTTTTCCTTGATCGGGCGCACTCTTTGTTTTCCTTAATCCTGTTTATAAAGACATTGCATCGTGCTTTATCGTCTAGCCAATTCTTTTTCTTTCCGTTTTTCCTGTCTTTTATCATGTTTTTCGAGGCTTCTGAGTGTCTTCAGTTCCCAAACTCTTAGATGTGCTTCCTTGTTCTTTTTGACTGAACTGACGATTTCTCTTGTCATTAAAATTTCCCAAATCTTGCCATCCTTACCACCCTGTCTCCATGACCAGATCTCACATCCCTGAATATAGTAACATCGAGAAGGGTCAGATGGGCTTCTCAGACAACTCTCACAGATCCATCATAATAGCCCCCATTGTTGAGGTCCTTTAAGCCTTATTTGAAACTCAGAACCATATACAGACATTCGACAGTTTATATTCCTTGCCTTTTATAGTCCTTATTTTACTTTTCCTTCTCTGGTCTGAAAAGAAATTTGCTAAAGATGACTTGATATTTTTTGACAGTATCATTTCACAAACACTGGTTGCTTTCTAATTTCGTTTTGGATCTCCCTTCTCCACATTCCGCACTCCTCTTGGCATTCTGTAGTATTACGTTCCCATTGTGTGATGTAAGGTTTCCTGTTCTGTCTTTGTATTCCTAGATTTCAAGGGGCCTCTGGATTTAGCTGCCTGACCCTTTTCAATTTGAGAACACATTTTCTTACAACCACTTTAATCTTCTCTCAGACTACCTGCCACTGCTCTGATTCTGATTTATCTTCTTGTTACTTGTTTCTGTTTACTTGAAGAAACAAGGTTAGACAGTGCCTTCTTAGTCTCGCTTTGTCCTTTGCAATACTTAGGTTAAAACCAAATGAATTATGATCACTATTCCCTAAATATTGTCCTTTTCTTTCCAGATGGCAATGACTCAGTGCTACCTGAGAAAATGTCAATGTACTCATACCTGCTGCTGAGTATCCGCGGTGGAGGGAGGGAGTCGTTGTGGATGGGGACCATTTATTTCGGCTGCTCAGTCTTTAATCGTGTCAAACTGAGTGCTTCTGGAGTTGCACTCATCAAACAAGTGGAGATTATTTGATCATATTCCTGATTTGAACCTTGGAGATTTTGGACAGGCTTTGGCAAGCCAGGAGAAAAGTTACTTGCTGCAGGATTCCTAACTTCTGATTTGATGTTCTCACCATAGCATTGAAATGGTCTTGGATTAACCTGAGAATGTTAGTGCCAATGGATTCATCATTGGTACTGCCTTTGAATGTTGAATGGCGCTGATGAGATGATTACGATGGTCATTGTTTGACATTTATGTGGCACAGATGTTACTTGTCACTTGTCACTTGTCAGCCCCGAAGCCTGGCTGCTGTCCAAGTCTCGCTGCATTTTGACTGATTTTTGTGATCTTAGGAGTACGGAATTGTAAATTCATGAGCCAACCTCATCACATCTGATCATATGAAGGAGTGAGCTCGCAGATAGCTGGTTTTCCAAAGTCTCTGCTGCCTTAGATCTTCTAGATGGCAGTGAGTTGAGAAGGTACTGGAGCAGTATACGCTGGTATTGCTGCGCATCAGTGGGAAATGGATGGATAGCCGTGGAAGTGATAGTTATTAAATTAGCTGAAATTTGACCTTAGATTAAATTGCAAGAATAAACATCACAGGTTTTGGGGAGTTAGTAGATGAATTCTAAACCTCTGACCTGCTCTTAAAGGCAGTGTTATTAATATGGTTAGTTCAGGGCAACTCCTAGTCAATGATGGCACCCGGGATGCTGATAGACACTGTGTTGGGGCCTCAGTGATGGGAACTCAGTGATGGGAATGCTATTGAAAATCAAAGAATGATGGTTTGATTCGTTAGTGATATATTTGTCTCATGTTTGAGTGTCGTGAGCATTACTTGCTGCTTGTCAGACAAAATCCGGATGTTTTCCAGGTCTTGTTGCATTTCAGCATGGCCTGTTTCAGGAATGGTATAATCAGTGACCATTCCTCTGTGTGACCTTATGATGGAGAGAGGGTCATTGCAGCAGCTGGAAATAGTTTAGCCTCAGACACTCTCTTTCCTGAGGAATAGCTGCAGAACTTTCCTGGAGTTCCAGTTACTCACACTGGGAACAGGCATTATTGTTGTTGGGAATAATTCCCACCAGAAGAGTACTTGCCCCAGATTCTGATTGAGTATAGTTTTACTCGGGCTCCTATTGTCACACGCTGTTAAATGGTGACTCGATGTTAAGAGTAATTACTCTCACTGCCCCTTTGGAGTTCCACTCTTTTAAATTGAGCTTGCAGTGGGTTCAGGATCTGAGTGAGCCTGACGGGTCACTACCTGAATGACACTGAGCAGATTATTGCTGATTGATCCCATTATTGCTGACACTTTCTATCACATTTCCATGGTAGACCCATCGTACACCGATGGGTCAGTGACTTGCTGCAACGCAAGGGCCTTGCTTTTTGTTCACAGGATACAGGCGGGCAGTTTATCACATTGTTGGTAGGTGTCAGTATTATTGCTGGAATAGAACAGCTTGACTCGAGATTTGCCAATCTCTGGAAATAAATCACAGTTTACAGTGTCCCAGACATTTCTTGACATTGTGCGGAGTGAATCGAATTGTCTGAAGATTGGGGTCAGTGATGCTGGGGCCTACTGAAGGGGCCTGAAATGGATCATCTGCTCAGCCCATCTGGTGAAAGTTGTTACAAATGCAGCAGCTTTATTTTATTCCTGCTGTGCTGGGCTCCCCAATAATGGGTGATTTCATTGTTGGAGAGCAGCAGCCTCCTCCTCCAGTGGTCTCTTTCATTGTCCACTATCTTTTATAACTGCATGTGGCAGGATTGCAGGGATAGATCTGAACCATTGATAGTGGGATCACTGAGCTCTGTCCATCACTTGCTGCTTGTGCTGTCGGAATACAAGTCGTCCCGTTTTGCAGCTGAAGGCAGGAAGAGTTTCTCCAGGTTGTCCCTCTTCTCTAGGTCTGGCTGCTGCTGCTCCCAGCATGTTCTTCTGCACTCATCACTGACCCAGTTACTGTACAGTGGGAGGTATGTCGGGCCGTGACGGTTACTGTACAGTGGGAGGTATGTTGGGCCGTGATGGTTACTGTAAAGTGGGAGGTATGTCGGGGTGTGATGGATACTGTACAGTGGGAGGTATGTCTGGCCGTGATGGTTACTGTACAGTGGGAGGTATGTCGGGCCGTGATGGTTACTGTAAAGTGGGAGGTATGTCGGGCCGTGATGGTTACTGTACAGTGGGAGGTATGTCTGGCCGTGATGGTTACTGTACAGTGGGAGGTATGTCGGGCCGTGATGGTTACTGTACAGTGGGAGGTATGTCGGGCCGTGATGGTTACTGTAAAGTGGGAGGTATGTCGGGGTGTGATGGATACTGTACAGTGGGAGGTATGTCTGGCCGTGATGGTTACTGTACAGTGGGAGGTATGTCAGGCCGTGATGGTTACTGTACAGTGGGAGGTATGTTGGGCCGTGATGGTTACTGTACAGTGGGAAGTATGTCGGGGTGTGATGGTTACTGTACAGTGGGAGGTATGTCGGGCCGTGATGGTTACTGTACAGTGGGAGGTATATCGGGCCATGTCCAGTTACTGTACAGAGGGAGCTATGTCGGTCCACGAAGTGGACTGTATGAGTTGTGCAGAACATGTTTCTGCTGCTTCCGATGGGCCATTGTAGTTCATGGATGCATCGTCCTTAGTTGCTTACTCCGTTTAAAGTCTGTACCTTTCAGTGCATGTCATGGTGAGGAGTGTCTGGAAAATGTGAAGTTAGCCCTTGCTCCCCATAAGGACTGTGCAGAGACCATTGTTACCGATATATGAAATGGAGGGGTGTATCTGCAGCAGGCAGATCGGTGATGATGTGGTCAATTATAGGTTTCCCTTTTATTGGTTCCCCATAACCTGCCGCAGAGCAGTCTAGCTGCCGCAGGATCCAGCATCAATGCTGAGCGATATGATTATATTAGATTCCCTGCAGTATGGGAACAGACCTTTCGTGCCAACCAGTCCACACCAACCCTCCAAAGAGCAATCAATGGCTAATTCACCTGAGCTGCACATCTTTGGACTGTGGGAGGAACCCCCCGCCGACACGGGGGTAATGTGTAAACTCCACATAGGCACTTGCCCAAGTCTTGAATCGAACGTAGATCCCTGATACTGTGAGGCAGCAGTGCTAACCACAGAGCCACCATGCGGCCCTATACTGACTATATGCCAAGGAGCTGCCCTCTTCTGCCTGGCTGTGTCAATTCAGTGGGACAGAACCTACCAGAGAGGATGGTGATGTTACCTGGGACATTGTCCTGTTCACATTATCTTGCTTTCCAGACAATATCTGATTGTTATTTGATTAGTCTGTGAGAATATATAAAAGGTCAATTTATATATTGTATAGTGAAGAGTTAATGTCACTTTATTTCTTACATATTTTAATTGAACCAAACATCAGTTTTTCAGTTGGAAACAATTGAAGTGAACAATAATTGATTTACCAGAGCGCACACCTAATTATTGCACAATTCAGTGACTGAAGTAAACAGCTGATTCATGTTCAGCGAACACACCATCTTGCAGGCAGCAAAGCTGTTGACAATGACTTTGAGAAAAAGCCTGAATTCAGACACTGTGTTACTGGCCCTCACCACGACCTCCAAAACACTGGCTATCGCCAAAATCTGTCCAGTGAGCTTCCAAACTGGAGCTGAGCAGTTACTCACACAATCCCTCAAAATAGACTGGTTAGAGATACACCTGAACAACGGGGAGTGGTGTGTGGGGCAGACTGGTCAATGGACTAGCACATGGCGCTGGTCCAGATGCAGTTCAACATTTGTAAAAATGACCTGTAAATAGCCATGTCTTGCAAGTATATCTCTTCTGTGTGCCTCCTAATCTCTGTAATTCTGCACCTTGCACTCGATCCTGAATGAAGGTGTTATAAAAGTGATGGCATCTTACATTGAGTCCCGCATAAACCATATCCAGTGTATGTTAGCCCCACAATGTCAATATACAAACAGAATTGTGCAGCTCCATCGATGCACCGGATGATCCCAGCCCAACGTCCTTGTTTATGACCTGAGTTGGAAATCTCTGTGTAAATGTTTGCAGCATTGTTCTAACCATTAACAGCAAAGTCTCTTTACTGAAGGTCCGACGTCCTTTCATAATACCAACTTTTAGATTGTCCAATATGCACAAAATCCACCCATTTATTCTGTACACTGTTATAACAACAATATAATGAAAACAGTGCCCAACTCACAAAAAGGAACATTGGAATGATGAATCTCATTCCCACACCCAAGACCACATTATTATTAAGTGCAAGAACTTTGAAAATATGCAATTATTTTCCTTTGTATTAATGTTGTTAACCAATAGTCGACTCTCTTGCTCCTCAGATGCTGCCTGAACGGCTGTGCTTTTTCAGAACCACATTTTTTTACTTTGATCTTCAGCATCTCTAGTCCTCATTTTCTCCCTGGTAATATTCATTCATAATCATTTTTGTGGTAACAATGTCACTGCGCGTTTAAACATGTCAGTCAGATATGAATACATTTTGAATTGCTTATGTCTGTCTCAGAGCTCAGTAATGTTGGGTGTAAATGTCAATGTCTGTGTGATGCTCGGTATGTAGGCCATGCCTCTGAGAGACTGACAGGTTATCCTTTCAGCTGTTCACAACAAGCAAGTTATGGACTGAACCCAACCAGCCTGAGGTCACAAAACCTAAAGCATAGTGTCCAGCATTGTGCATGTTTGGACAATATTTTTCATTTTTATTTATTCATAGAATATGATTGGGTCAGTGTTTATTGTCAGTCCCTTGTTGTCCTTGAGAAGGTGGTGGGGAGGTGCTGCACTGAACCACTGCAGTCCATGTGTTGTAGTTAGACTTCCAATACCATTCGGGAGGGACCTTGAAACAGTGACACTGAAGGAACAGCAATATACTACCCAATAAGTATTGGGATGGTGGGTGCCTTGGAACAAAATGCAAACATGGTGAGGGTACCATGTATCTGCTTCCCTTGTCCCTCTTGATGGTCGGACTTCAGAGGTACGTTGTAAGGAGCCTTGGGAAATTTCTGCAGAGCAGCGTGTAGATGGCAAGAATTGCTGCTACTTAGTTTCAGTAGATGGAGGGGTAAAGCTGAACTCACCCAGGGAAATGGGGGGGGGGGGTAGTATTTCATTACACCCATATTCAACATGTGTCTTATCGATGGAGGGACAGGCTTTTGGAGTGAGTGAAGTGAGTTATTTCTGCAGGATTCCTTGCCCCTGACATATTCTTGTGGCCAATTAATTTATGTACGTCAATGTGTGGCGCTGGGAAAGCATAACAGGTCAGGCCGCATCTGAGGTAGAGGAGCGTCGATGTTTCAGCATAAGCCCTTCACAGGCGGATATGTCTTTGGAAGAAAGGTCGAAGGAGTGAGGGTTTTTTTTTAATTGAAGCGAAGAAAGATGAGCGGTGACTTGATAGAGGTGTACATGATGTTGAGAGACTTAGACAAAGTGGATAGCCAGAGCCTTTTCCCATGGCAGAAATGGCTATCACCAAGGGGCTTGACTTTAAGTTGACTGGAGGAAGGTTTAGAAGAGATGTCAGAGGTAGGTTCTTTATTCAGAGAATATTCAGGAACGCACCGCCAGCAGTGGTTGTAGAGTCAGATACATTAGGGATAGTTAAGAAGACTCTTGGAATGGCACATGGAAGTTATTACATTGAAGGTTATGGAGGATAGTCTGATCTTAGAGTAGGATAAAAAGGCCAGCAGAACATGGAGGGATGAAGGTCTCTAATATGCTGTACTGTTTTATGTGCCAACTTTCACTCAGTTTGTGGATTCTCATCAATTGGTGAATGTTTGAGGGAGTGAGGTGTACCGGGAGTGAGGTGTGTGAAGTCAGAAAGCTGTGGAGGGGCGTTAAGACCAAGACTTCCAGTTATGGTGTGCATTGTTATATTCACCTGAGTGTCAGCACAATATGTGTGGTTACCTCGACCAGAAAATATCCACCAAGTTCAGTTGTTAAAGTGATTCTTGGCTTGCTATTTGCTCCTGGTTTCTTCAGAGACATTCTGCTGGGTGGCCTATGAATTAGTATCTGACCATCCACAGACATGTACAATTTTATTTTATACTGGTAAACATGAAGGTTAATTTATTGGATATAGTTTCAGAGGGTTCACTGTGACACAGAAGATGCTGCAGAAGATTGTCAATTGTGAACGTTTTCACCCAGTATCTGATCCAGAGGGCAGATGTTATGGAGTCTGGGGGACAAGCCAGATGAATCACCATAAGTAATCTGTGTGGTGTGATTCTGACACTCCATGTCCATACATCAGGTCCCTGGGCCAGGCTGTTAATGAGGACGAATTTGTAACATCTGGTTCCTGGTCAGTCACTGGTATCTAATTTGGAAAGCATTTGCACCTGCACTGAGAGTAGTGATAACCTGTTGGCTAGTTTCCTCCTGTCCAAATTGCATTCCCAATGGATCTCTGTGAGGGAATGTTTGAATGACTTCCCTGACCCAGTTTGGAAACTTTCTGGTCAGCTTCAGGAGCAGGCCAGTGTCTCACTTAGTGCCACAGGCAGCTGTAAGGTCCAGTAGCACTGTACCCGAATTCAGGCCTTTTGAAATCCTCTTTTAATCTCGGTCATGATGTAAAGTGATGGGTTTATTGACCTGAGCAATAATCAGGAGTTTGCCATGTTTGTGAATTGGGAAATAATCAGATATGAGCTAAAATTATTCAACTGAACAATAACTGCACCATCTCTGAAAACAATTACATTGTTTCTACATTGATAGAATTAAATTTTAAAAGCAAACAACTTTTATGATTCAAGATTAAAAAATGCATATGTTGCTTAGTATCGAAAAAGAACATGTTGTCTGACTATTTTGCTGATTGCAATTACACATTGAATCTCAGTATTCAAATACATACATTGTTGCTCTTTCATTTGCAAACTGATTGCATATGTGAAAATGATTGAATAATCAAATCTTCTTATTATTCTTACACATTTAAATATAATCAATTGATTTAATCTCACTGAAATGTGTGAGCTTCAGCTATTTGCCAACAATTCTCTTAGTTTTAAAATAACAATGGAAAAGGATAGACCAGAACTTAAAGTTGAAGCTCTAAATTGGAGAAAGGCCCATTTTGACGTTATTAGGCAAGAACATTCAAAGCTGATGGTGGCAGATGTACGCGGGGAAAGGGATGGCTGGAAAATGGAAACCGTACAGAAATGAGATAACGAGAGTCCAGAGACAGTATATTCTTGTTAGGGTGAAAGGAAAGGCTGGTAGTTATATAGAGTGCTGAATGACAAAGAAATTGAGGGTCTAGTTAAGAAAACGAAGGAAGCATATGTCAGGTACAGGTAGGATAGATCGTTTGAATCCTTAGAAGAGTATAAAGGAAGTTGGAGTATACTAAAAAGGGAAATTAGGAAGTCAAAAAGGCGACATGAGATATCTTTGGCAAATAGATCTACGGTGAAGCAAAAGGATTTTACAAATATATTAAGGACAAAAGGTTAAATAGAGAGAGAATAGAGCCCTCAAAGATCAGTAATGTGCCTTTGTGTGGAGCCGCAGGAGATGGGGGTGATACTAAACGAATATTTTGTATCAGTGTTTACTCAGGAGAAAGACGTGGGAGATGTCGAAATACAGAGAAATAGATGGTGACATCTTGAAAAATGTCCTTATTACAGAGGGAGAAGTGCAGATGTCTTGAAATGCATAAAAGTGGATAAATCCCCAGGACCTGATCGATCAGATTTACCCGACAACTCTGTGGGAAGCTAGGGAAGTGACTGGTGAGCCTCTTACTGAGATACTTGTAACATTGACAGTCACAGGCGCTATGCCAGAAGACTGGAGGTTGGCGAAAGTGGTGCCACTGTTTAAGAAAGGTGGTAAGAACCAGCCAAGTAACTATAGACCAGTGAGCCTGACATCAGTGGTGGGCAAGTTGTTGGAGGGAATCCTGAGGGACAGAATGTACATGTATTTGGAAAGGCAAGGACTGATCAGTGAGAGTCAAAATGGCTTTGTGCAGGTGAAATCATGTCTCACAAACCTGACTGAGTTTTTTGCAGAAGTAACAAAGTTGATTGATGAGGGCAGAGCAGTGGATGTGATCTATATGGACTTCAGTAAGGCATTCAATAAGGTTCCCCATGGGAGACTGGTTAGCAAGGTTAGATCTCATGGAGTACAGGGAGAACTAGTCATTTGGATACAGAACTGGCTAAAAGTAGCAGACAGAGGGTGGTGGTGGAGAGTTGTTTTTTAGATTGGTGGCATGTGACCAGTGGACTGTCACAAGGATCGATGGTGGGTCCACTACTTTTAGTCATTCATATAAATGATTTGCATGTGATTATAAGAGGTATTGTCAGTAAATGTGCTGATGACACCCAAATTGAAGGTGTAGTGGACAGCGAAGAAGGTTACTTCAGATTACAACGGGATTTTGATCAGGTGGGCCAATGGGCTGAGGAGTGTTAGATAGAGTTTAATTTAGTTAAACGCGAGATGCCTCATTTTGGGAAAGCAAATCTTAGCAGGAGCTATGTTCTTAATTGTGAGGTCCAAGGGAGAGTTGCTGAACAAAGAGAACTTGGAGTGCAGGTTCCTTGTTCCTTGAAAGTCGAGTCACAAATAGATAAGACAGTGAAGAAGGCATTTGGTATGGTTTCCTTAATTGATAATAGCATTGAGTACAGTGGTTCGAAGGTCGTGTTGCGGCTGTACAGGAAGTTGGTTAGGCCACTTTTGGAATATTGTGTGCAATTCTGGTCTCCTTCCTATCGGTAGGATGTTGTGAAACTTGAAAGGGTTCTGATAAGATTTACAAGGATGTTGCCAAGGTTGGAGTGTTTGAGCTATAGGTGGAGGGTGAATAGGTTAGGGATATTTTCCCTGGAATGTCGGCTGCTGAGGGAGTGACCGAACAGAGGTTTATAAAATCATGAGGGGAATAAATGAGGAAATAGATAAGATATTTTCCCTGGTGTGGGGGAGTCCAGAACGAGAGGGCATAGGTTTAGGTTGGGATGGAAAAATATAAAAGTGACATAAGGGGCAACTTTTTCACACACAGGTTGGTACGATTATGGAGTGAACTGCAAGAGGAAGTGGTGAAGGTTGGTAGAATTGCAACATTTAGATGGCGTCTGGATGGGTATATGAATAGAAAGTGTTTAGAGGGATATGGGCCGAGTGCTGGCAGGTGGGACTAGATTGAGTTGGGATATCTGGTCGGCATGGACAAGTTGGATGGAAGGGTCTGTTTTCATGCGGTACATCCCTATGACTCTGTGACTCCAATTTAGCAATGACAATAATTTGACATGCACTGTCAAATAAAAAAAATGTTTTATATTATAAAATTGTAGCATACAATTATTTGAAAACTTGTAATTTTTAGAATGAATGATAAAGAACAAAGAACATTCCAACACAGGAACAGACCCTTCGGACCTCCAAGCCTGCGCTGATCCAGATCCCCTATTTTCCATACCTGCCACCTATTTTCTAAGGGCCTGTATCCCTCTGCTCCCTGCCTATTCATGAATCTGGCAGATCCTATCGTTCCTGCCCCTACCACCTCCACTGGCAACGTATTCCAGGCTGCCACCACCCTATGTGTAAAGAACTTCCCACATATATCCCTCAGACCCTAAATGTTTCCCCTCTCACTTTGGAACTCAATCACTAGGGGTCATGAGTTCACAATCTGGCAGGAAAGCTTGGCATCCACCCTGTCTCTATCTCTCTTGACTTTGTAGACCTAAATTAGGTCCCCCTCAACCTTTGTCTTTATAATTAAAATAATCCTAATCTACCCAACCTCTTTCCATAACCAGCACCCTCCATCCTAGGCAATCTCCTGGTGAACCTACTCTGCACTCTGTTCAAAGCATGCACATCCTTTTGTTAATGCGGTGATCAGAACTATATACAGTATTCCAAATGCGGCCAAACCAATGTCGTATATAACTGTAACATGACCTGCCAACGCTTGTACTCAACACCTGATCCAATGAAGGAAAGCTGGCCATATGCTGCCTTTAAAACTTTACTCACGTGTGTTGGCATCTTCAGGAAACAATGGACCCGAACACCCAGATCTTGCTGTAAGCCAATTTTCCCCAGGACTTTTCTGTTTACTGTATAGTTCACGCTTGAACTGGATCTTTCAAAATGCATGACCTCGCAGTTGCACAGATTGAACTCCGTCTGCCATTTCTGTGCCCATCTCCCCAATCTATCTATATTCTGCTGTATTCTTTGAGAGACCCCTACAATATCTGCTACTCCCAACAAACTTGGTGTCATCTGCAACCTTGCTAATCAGGCGACCGATACTTTCTTCCAAATCATTGATATATATCACAAGCAACAGTGGTACCAGCACAGATTGCTGTTGCACAACACTGGTCATAGGTCCCCATTTTGAGAAATCCCCTTAAGCTACTACTTTCCGTCTCATGTTGCCCAGCCATTTCTCTATCCATCTAGATAGAACACCCTGAAACCCATGCTACTTCACCTACTTCATCAGCCTACTGTGCAGACCCTAACAAACCACCCTACTCAAGTCCCTCAGTATCTTCTCCAGCAGCTTCCCTACCACTGATGTCAAGCTCGCTGATCTATGTTCAAGGATCCTGCAAAGATATATGTTAAAAATCCCACTTATTTCCTCTCTCAATTCCCTGAGTAACATGTGGTAGACCCCACCCAGACCTAGGGGCTTGTCTACATTAATACCTTTTAGAATATCCAAAACCTCCTCCGTCTTTATGTCGACTTGACCCAGAGTACTCAAAGATCTATCCTTAACCTGAAAATCCATCATGTCCCTCTCCTTGGTGAATATAGATGCAAAGAACTCGTTAAGAATCTCACCCATTTTCTCTGACTCTATGCATAACTTTCTTCCTTTTTCTTTGTGTGGGCCAATCATTCATATTGTTACCCTCTTGCTCCTTATAGGTGAAAACAAAGTTTATGGTATTTCCCTCAACCCTGTTTGCTAAAGATATCTCATGACCACTTTTAGCCCTCTTAAATCGTCGATATTTACTGTGAAATGTGGTTAGTGAAAAGAAAATAAACCCTTGTTCGTGTGAGTGGGAACTCAGACCTTTTCAAAGTGTTTTGTGCCAAAACAATATTTGAAATCCGTCTCAGTGCAAATAAAAGCAAGAGAAGAAACCTCTTGGGAAGAGGAATTTTCAGCCACTGTCCCGCAAAAGTACTTCTGAGGGAGAAAAGAGTGAGGGTTTGTAACAAGGGCACAACAGTAACTATGGGTGGTTTGAACACGCAAATTGACTCAGTTAATTATTTCGACAAAGATATCTTCGAATAAAGATTCATGGACAGTATGAGAGACTATTTCTGCGAGCAGGATGTCATGGAACCAACCAGAGAATAGGCTAATTTTGATTTGATATTATGTAACAGGGAAGGATTGGTGGATGAGCTTTGCCTTGGAAAGAGTAACCACAACATGCTGGAGTTTCACATTCAGATTGAAAGAGTGAAGACTGAGTCATACATGAGAGTGTTAGGGTTAGGCAATGATAATTATACTGGCCTAAAGAAGTATTTGACCTGTGTGGACTGGGGGGAGAAAAGAACAGTCAAAGACGGGACAGCTGAACAAATTTGGCAAATAATTAAGGAGATACTAAAGACCGAAGAGGAATTGCATAACGGGGAAAAGTCATTCATATCTTGATAAGGAAGTAAAAGATAACATGAAAGCAAATCATGGGGCATATCATACTGCACAAGTTAGTCACACTGTGGAGGATTGGGCAAGCCAGTGGCCTCGTGGTGTTATAACTGTATTCTTATATGATAAACCCAGATAATTTTCTGGTATTCTGGGTTCAAACCCTGCCACAGCAAATGGCGGAGTGTGACTTCAAATCTGGAATTAAGGGACGGATGGTGGTTATGAATCGATTGCCAAGAAAAACTCACCTGGTTCACTAATGTCCTTTAGGGAAGGAAACTGCCATTCGACCATAGATTCGCCACTCTCAGACAGAAGGCATTTCTCCTTATCTCCGTTATAAAAGATCTTCTCTTGACTCTCAGGCTATGTCCTTGGGTCCTTTCTCTCCTAACAGTGGAAGTACCTTCCCAACATCCACTCTGACCAGGCAACCAGTATTCTGTATGCTTCAATTAGATCCCCCTTCATCCTTATAAACTCCAGCGAGTATAGACCTAGAGACCTCATATGTTAAGCTTTTCATTCCCAGGACCATTTTTGTGAATCTCCTCTGAACACACTCCAGGGACTGTACAACCTTCCTTAGTTATGGGCACAAAACGGTACACAATACTCCAATGTGGTCTGACCAGAGTCTTATCGAGCCTCAGAAATCCAACTCTGCTTTAATATTCAAGTCCTCTCAAAATAAATGCCATCACTGTATTTGCCTTTCTGACCGGGCGGACCACCTGAAAGAATAATCTTACGATGGGCAATAATAGATTAACCATGGAGTTACAAAAATGAACAATGATTAATGCATACGGGGAAATGGATCCCAACTTTGACTAAAGTCTCTATGGTAATCAACATGCTGCAGAATCTAGACAGGCTGCAGTTACACACAGATGGTTTGCAAACAAGCCTGACAGCTCCAGACCCTGTAATACTCACCTGAAGTTGGACCTGAATGTGACAAGGGAATATTGCCCTTGAGCCAAACAATGGTTGAGTCTGATTGATCAGGGTAAATGAACCTGATCATTCCATTGACAGATCCTCCTTACCTTCCCAAAAAGGTGTGCAGACTTCGAAGGATAAAATCACCACAAAACACCACACAGTGCAGTAACTCGAGAATAACCACGGAAAGAGAACACACCTCCAAGACCATCAGAAGTACAAGAAGACATCACCAAGTCGAGCCCGGTCAACTTCTAGTGGGGTGGTTTGCGATCATCCAAAGTTACGTTCAAGCATAAGATCATTTGTAGCGTTTATCATTGTATTACAATACATTTTACTGTTATAATATTAAATGTGTTCAATAAACAAATATTGTTTGAAAGAGTTAACTCAGTTCTTTTGTTGAATATAAGATTTCAAACACACTGTGCGCCAGATACAACACCTTCCTAATTGCTGACTCAACCTGCAAGTTTATTTAAAGACAATCCTGGTCTGGAACTCGCAACTCTCTTTGCACTTCAGACTTCTGATTTTTCTCTCCACTTATGAAGTAGTCCATGCCTGTCTTGTTCCTACTAATGTGCATCACCTCGCACTTTCCCAAGTTGTACTCCATCTGCCACTTCTTTGCCAACTCTCTTAATAGTTATTCAGTTTCTCATCTATTATTTGTTCCACACAACTCTCTCTCCAGCGTCATTTTCCAGTGCCCAAATACCCACTTCTGCTTCTCTTTTGCCCTTTATATATCGAAAGAAACTCTTACAGTTGACCTTTATATCGTTGGATAGCTTAACCTCATATTTAAACTTGTCCGTCCTTATTTCTTATTTTGTTGCCATCTGTTCTTCTTTGAAAGGTTCCAAATCTTCTGGTTTCCCGCTGCCTTTTGTATGTTATCTGCTTTCAATTTTTCTTTTACCCTAGCCATGACCGTCCCAGTCATCCATGGTTGCCTCATCCTTGCTGTACAATGCATCTTTTACCTCGGGATAAATCTCTGCTGTGACTCCTAAATTGCTCCAAGAAACTCCTGCCATTATTGTTCCCCTGTCTTTCCTGCTTGGCTCCTCTCCCAGTCAATTCTACCCGGCTCCTCCCTTGTGTCTTTGAAGGTGCCTTTATTCAGCTGGAATATTAAGTCCGATTCTACTTTCTCCCTCTCAAATTGAAGAGTATGTTCAATCATATTATGATTACTGCCTCCGAAGGTTCCTTCACCTTAAGCTTCCTTATCAAGTCTACTTTACTGCACAGCTCTAACTCTAGTATTGCCCGTTCCCTCATTGCCTTCACCATAAGCTGCTCCAAAAAGCCATCTCGTAGACATTCAACAAATTCCTTTCCTTGCAAACCATTACAACTGATTTTCCCAGTCCATCTGCCTATTGAAATCCCTGAAGTCACTGTAACTTTGCCTTTCCTACATATTGTTTCTATCTCCTCGTCTATCATGTGCCCCAGCTTCTGATTACGATTTGTAGACCTGTATATAACTCCAACTACGGTTTTTCAACTTTACGGTTCCTCAATTCTACCCACACACATTCCCCACCATCTGACTCTATTTTAAGTAATGGAACTGAGTGATGCGAATGCAAAACACTTTAGCATTGTCTCAAATTTATAGTTTAGACATGGTGTAATAATATTTCATTGTCAATTACATTGCAATATGGCCACAGTGAATTTCTTTGGCCAAATATTCTGTCTGTATTACGGAAGAATCCAAACATGAAACTGTTCGAGAAGGAAGATATGAAGATATGAGTCTATAGGAGATTAAGGTGAGTCAAGTGAACAGTCAAATACTGGTGTATGGAACATAGTAGGAAAAATCCATCAGTGCTAAAAGATATTGGTGAGTTGAATGGAAGCGTAGTGTATTATTTCAGTGGAGAGATTGGCTTTAGGCATGGAGGAAACAGGCACCTGGATTACAAAATAAAAACTTTACGAGCACATCAAATTTTTAGGGAGCTGAAACAAATGTTGAAACGTTCTGAAACAGAATACATTTAAAAGTATGGTCGATTTTCTACAGATTTGCAATGTAGCGGTGTAAACACATCGAGAGAGCGATGGCCTCAGTGATATGAAATATATGAAATGCTGTCCAGAGAAGATACACGCAGTTGACTCTTGTGAGGAGCATTTATTGCAAGAGGAAATCTTGAAATGACTGGCTCTGGATCAGCTTGGCTTTAGGTGAACAACATGTGATCTTGTTTAACCTCAGAATATTCCAAGTAGTCTTTTCAAGTTGAATTCTAAAACAATATTTCAGCTTCTGTGAGAGATTACCATGAGTGGACGGCCTAATAAAACTGGAAAATGACTCTATTAAGAAGATGGCGATTTGGTGTCATCCTCTCAGAGTGTTGTGTCTTTGTACAATTATCTTCCCAGATAGCATTGGGGAATAAGACATTAAATATTCTTAAAACAGAGGCAGGCAGATTTTTGACTAAGAGTGATGCACCAACATTGTCAGGGCAAAGGAGGAATGTGTGATTGAGGCACAATCAGATCATCCACGATCTTATCACATGATGGAGCTGTTTTGATTCCTTACCCTTGATGCTAGCTTCTACATTTCTTTTGTCTTTAGATACCAAAAAAAAATGACAGGGTTCTCATGAGCATGACGACTTTTCCTTTCAGATTATTGTACACAGCTTTCCATATGTGACTTTTAAACAGCACTGGAAAAGCACTCAGGAAAGGTTCATGATGTTGTCAAGAGGTCAGGAGCATAGGACAAAGGGAGAGTCTCGCTTGAAACTGCTTTAGAAATCAGATTGGGTCGAATGGTTAACTTTAATACTTCAGATTCCTATCAGTTGTTCTGGTGAGGTGCGTTTCATTAACAAGGCCAGCATTCTGTTCCATGTGTCCAGCAGTCCTGTTACATGAATGCTACCAACACTTCAACAGAACAAACCTGAATGTTGTCCAGGTCTTGCTGCACATGGAGACAGACTGGTTCAGGAGCTGAAGGCGTCTTGTTTTCTGAATATTGCATGATTTTCTGTAACCATCACACACACACACACACACACACACACACACACACACACACACACACACACACACACACACACACACTTTGTAATCTAATGCTGTGGACAAGCCATTTGTGAAACAGCTGAAGCTATTTGTGCTGAGGAAGCGTCCTTGAGGATCTTTTGCAGACATGACCAGGACTGCATGGATTTATGTACACAAAGCACAATCATTGTGCTTTATGCTTTAAATCACTCTAACCAGGGGCGTTTACAACTCATTGCCATTAAGTGCAATCCTGCTCAGGCTCCTTGAGACCGACCTCAGTTAAACGCTGCCTTGATGTCAGGGCCAGACACTCTTCCCTGGTCCCTTGTGTTCACATTTTTTGCTCATATCAACAGGTCGCGGTGTGAGGGCAGGGAGTGCTTTATAACCAGTCAGATAGTTGATGGCTGTGAAGAATTGGACATGAAAGAGGATATTAGACCTTATGATATTATTGTGGGGCAAGACAGGCTTGCGGGTGTGGGGTGGTGGGGGTTGTCGGTGTGTGTGGATGGTGTGGATGAATGACATACTCCTGTTTGTGATGTTCTCACGTTCTGCTATTTGAAAGTAGAGGCTATTATTTTCCTTGAAACTCTGTTATTGAATATTGCCTGATTTTCTGGACCATCTATGGGTGAGGAATGGGCTGTACTCACAGTGAAACTGGGTCTACAATTTGACCAATAAATGAAGCACAAATTGCAGAAAGGGGAAGCTTGGATCGTGGGCTTGGAAGGTGGGCTTGGATCGGCGGACATCGAGGGCCAAAGAGCCTATTCTGCACTGTATTTTTCTATGTTCTACGTTTGAAAAATGACCCCAAGCTCCCTCTGTCACTCCATACTGCCAAGAATTCTGCCTTTAGCCCTGTATTCTTTAAGCAAATGCAATCTTCCAAATAAATTGCTTCACACTTTTTAAGGCTTTTTAAGGTTCTATGTTCTCAGTGCGGTGTGATGAGGAGCCTCTTTCACACCCCAACCTGGGTTTTCTAATTACACTTTCCAAACTAGCCCAAACTGTGTTTGACAGTTTTGAGGGGCTGAATGGTCTCCTCTGTGTCTGTGCACCAGGTGATAGGAGTAAGCAGCCTCTAAATGCTCCTGCCTAGCAGGTTTGATGGGCTGAATGGAACACAGAATCATGGAACTGAGGAGCAGGAGTGGGTCATTAGAAACTTTGAGCATTCTCTACCAGGGAATAAGATTGTGGCTGATCAGGTTGTGGTCTCAGCTCCACTTTCCTCTCTGTGTGCCATTATCGATGACGCACTTCTCTGTCCAATATTTACCTAACTCAACATTCAATAAATGTAAACAAATAGACATCTCAAACATTTGGGGAAGAGAACTTCCACTTGAAATGCCTGTTTAGAATTTATGCACATCCCTCGTATAGTCAGATAGCATGCAAATGTCTAAGTGCTGACCAGACTTCCCATTATGATCGAGTCTGATTTGACAGCATTTTGCTCATATTCCTCTAAACCTCCTTATTCAGATACCCATCAAGATGCCAGACTCCACCACTCCCTCGGCAGATAATTCCATATGAACACCTCCCTCTGTATGAAAACATTGTGTCTAAGTTCGATCTAAAATATTTCCTGTCGTACCTTAAAACAGGCTTCCACTCTGAAAAGCAATCCTCTACCAACCTCTGTCTCCTCCCTTCAATCTAATTTTGTATTCAATTGGCTTGGGTGCGCTGGTTCCCATGTGACCTAACCTTACTAACTTGCCTAATATGCAGAATCTTGTTGAACAATTTGTCCTAGTCTGTATGGAAACCACCTATAACACTGGCTTCATTAATCTGCTCTGTCACCTCTTTAACGAACTCAGTCAAATTAGTGCGAGACGATTTTTCATGCAAAAAGCCATGGTGACTATCACCAATCAATCCTTGCCTTTGAAAATGCATGCAGTTGGCTATCCCTCAGAATCCCCTCCAACAACTCACCAACCACTGATGTCAGGCTCACTGCTCCAGAGTTCCTTGGGTTGTTGTGTAACGGTTTTCTTTTCTACAGCCACTCCTCCATTGGTCACAGCAAATTATCGGTGCAACCAGGCTAAGGATATGGTCAATGATCTAGGTCTCATACTGGGTCAGGTTCAGCCTCGGAAGAGGTCAGGTTGATTTCCTTCATTTGTTAAAATAACAAATTCATGATAAAGCAAAGTTCCGCAAACTATGATGGAAAGGTGAATGTCAAACAGAATAGAAATTACAAAAATGTACATTAATATTTCCATTTCTAAAAATACTGAGGAGCACAAATATACACAGACACACACACATATACATACACACACACACACAGACACAGCCATACTGAAATACATGCATAGACATGCACACACAGACACACTCAAACACGCACATAGACATGTACACACAGACACACTCAAACACACAAAAACACAGACACATAAGCACGGATACATACACACAGAACATGCACATACAATATACGCACAAACACAGACAAATGCATGTACCATACACTGTAAAACATTAGAACAGAAAAAAGGCAATTTAGCCCATCCAGTCTACTGAGCGATTGATTATGGCTGTCATGTTTTTCAAGCCCATTCTTCTGCCTTTTCACAACAAGCTTTGATCCCATCTTTAAGCATAACTTATCTCGTTATATCCTAAAGTCGCTAATGTGTCTATGTGTGTGTATATATGCCCGTGTGTGTCTCTCTTTGTGTGTCCGTATGTGTCTGTGGGCATGTGTTGTCTCTGCGTGTGTCTGTGCGTGTGCATGTGGCTGTGTGACTTTGTGTGTGTGTGCATCTTTGTATGTGTGTCTGTGCGCGTATGTGTGTCTCTGTGCATGTGTCTGAGTGTGTGTCTGTCTACCTGTGTGTGTCTCTATGTGTGTGTCTGTGTATGTGTGCGCGTGTGGGTAATGTACATGTGTGTGTGTTTGTCTAATAGCAGGAGACAGCATTATTGAGGATGGTTGTTTCTCAGACTGGAGGCCTGCTGCCATGGACTAGGTCAGCTCAGTCAAAACATTCTTAAGTCGGCAGCGGAGACCATAACTTTGCAATTTGTTTCAGTAAGTGCACAGTAAAAATTACCCAGAGTAACCTAGCTATGTTGACTATCAGGTTTTGAAAATAGACAAAAAACTAATTTACAAAATTACACAATGAAACACAAAAAACAGAATAAAGAACCCCTACAGAACTAAACTTAATTAGGTGTTCTGAATGTACACAACAGTCCCAATAAGCAACACCTCCCCCCCCTCTTAAAAACTGGAACATATGCTTACTGGTTGAAGTTAGAAGGGCAGAAGGAGGAGAGAGAGAGCCTGACCACACAGCTGAACTCCAAACTGGTACTGAACAGCTCACCGAGAGAGCTGACCACTCCCCTTTCATTATACCTTTAATCACAAAACCGTTTAATCCCTGGACCAAACCAGTCAGCTTGGAGGTGGGAGCTACTTACGACCCCTCTTAAAAAAAATCAAGGTCACAGTATCTTTGAGAAAAGGGACCAGCTTTGTGACACTGCACAGTGGTGTTCCACAGGGACTTGTGCTCAATCCATTTTTGTTTGTCATTTATACAAATGATTCAGATGAGAATTATGGAAGGCGTGGTTAGAAAGATCGTGGATGAAACCAAGATTGGCTATATAGTGGACAGTGAAGATGACACAGGGACCTTGATGAAATGGCTTAACGAATCTTAGAGTTGTACAGCGCAGAAGCAAACACTTTTGACCAACCCGTCCATGCAACCTGATTTCCTAAACTAATCGTGCCCTATTTGGATCGGAGCAATGGCTCAGTGCTTAGCACTGCTGCCTCATTCTACAAGGTGACTGACTGTGTGGAGTCTGCACATTCTCCCAGTGTCTGCGTTGGTTTCCTCCCACAGTCAAAAGATATGCAGATTGGGTGAATTGGCTACGCTAAGTTGCACATAGTGATAGTAACATTAGTCAGGGGTAAATGTGGGTAGATGGTTCTGGGTAGGTAACTCTTCAGAGGGTTGGTGTGGACTTGTTGGGCAAAAGGGCCTGTTTCTACACTGTAGGGAATCAGATCTATTTACAAGCAATTTGCCCATATCCTTCTAAATCCTTCCTATTAATATACCCATCTGGGTGCTGTTTAAATGTTGTAATTATACCAACCTCCACCACTTCCTCCGGCAGTACATCATACACACACTCCAATTTCTGAGTGAAAAAGTTGCCCTTGAGCTCCCTTTAAAATCTTTCCCCTCTCACATTAAATCTATGCCTTCTAATTTTGGACTTCCAAACGTGGGGAAAAGATTTTGATTACTCACCCTATCCATGCCCTACATGAATTTATAAACTTCTAGAAGGTCCAAATGTGACTCCAACCCAGGGCCTGTGCATTCAGTCATCCGGGACTTAAATTCTGAAATCAATACTGAAACCTCGTCCATCTCGATCAAATCACAATTCTAAACTCATTTTAGTCAACGTGTTCAAACATATTATAAAACACCTCTAGTAGGATTTGAAGCTAAAGCTTTGCAGCCAGAGTTAGGGACCCTACCACCACTCCACAACAGTCCCTTAACTTCCCACATTATTCTCCTGTGTGTTTGTTCATCAGCCTGTTCTGACATGCTGTGACACGCCTCTACACCTGAATCCAGACTGTCTGGTCTCGAGCCAGGGACACGTTCAGACAAGTTCAGGAATTGAAATAGAATCCAGGGCTCTGCATCAGAGGTAGGGACACTACCGACTACACAAATCCTAAACCAGACCCAAAGTTTTAATTTTAAGTGACAGCTTTCAGTTCGTATGGATTCATCAAAATCTGGTTCACTTTAATGTATAACACAGTTAGACAAATAAGGTTGTTTAAAAAATGCAAGGTACTTGCCTCAATTGTAGGATGTCGAGTTTATGTGCTCTGCCTTCGAGATAAACTATGAACATCTTTAAATACTTGACTATTATTTCCTGATTAAATGGCTATTGTCTGTAGTCGGCAATATGAGGGAATGAAATCCTGCAGGCACACACTGCACTATGAAGGATCTCGAATAGATATCAATACTGACCATCAGAGACAAAGAGAGCGCATACTTTCTGACCTCAAACACCGATCACTGTTTCCCACCTCTAATGTGTGACTGTTCACTTCCTAAAACCATTAAATGATACAAGACAGCTGATTACTTTCCATCCTTTCTTCCCCAGTACTATCACTCACTGGGCTGAAGAATGGCAGATGGAGTTTAATGTTGATAAATGCAAGGTAGTGTACTTTTCATATACAATGAAAAGTTGAGCCAATGGTAGTGTTGTAGAACAGAACGACCTAGGGTTTCAGCCATAATTCTTTGAGGTTTGCATCATGTGTAGACAGGGTGGTTATGAAGGTGTTTCGCTTGCTGGCCTTCATAATAGAGACATAGAGTCATAGAGAGGGACTGCGTGGAAACAGACCCTCTGGTCCAACTCGTCCATGTCAACCAGATATCTTAACCTAATCTCGTTAAATTTTCCAACGCGTTACCCATATCCCTCTGACGCCTTCCTATTCATATTCTCATCCGCACGCCTTTAAAATACGATAATTTAATTTGACCAGCCTCCATTATTTCCTCTGGCAACTCATTCCATACGCGCATCACCCTCAGTGCAAAAAGAATTGCCCCTGAGATTCCTTTTAAATCTTTCCTCTCTCACCCTAAACCGATGTCGTCTAGTTTTGGACTCGCCCAACTCAGGGAAAATCCATTCCCTATTGACCATATGCATGCCTCTCATGATTTTATGAACGGCTGTAATTCACCCCTCAGCCTCCAATGATTAAGAGAAAACAGCCCCAGCCTATTTAGGCTCTCCCTAAAGCTCAAATCCTCCAGCCCTGGCAGCATCCTTGTAAATATTTTCTGAACCCTTCCAAGTTTCACAACATCTCCTATACGAATGAGACCAGAATTGCACACAATAATCCAAAAGTGGCCTAACCAATGTCCTTTACAGCCACAACATGACCTCCCAAGTCTTGTACTCAGTACAATAAAGGAAAGCATGCCAAACACCTTCAATATCCTATCTACCTGCGACTCGACTTTCAAGGAACTATGAACCTGTACTCCAAGGTCTCTTTGTTCAGCAACATTCCCCGGGACTTTACCATGAAGTGTATGTGTCCTGCTCTGATTTGCTTTTCCAAAATGCAGCACCTCTCATTCATCTAAATATATCTCCATCTGCCACTCCTCAATCCATTGGCCCATCTGATCAAGATCCCATTTTTCTCTGAGAAAACCTTCATCATTGTCCACTACACCTCCAATTTTGGTGTCACCTGCAAATTTACTAACTATATCTCCTATGTTCATATCCAAACCATTTATATACGTGACAAATAGCATTGGACAGTCCTTTGAGCACAGGAGTTGGGACGGTATGCTCAGGTTGCATAGGACATTCGCGAGGCATGTCTTGGAGGACTGTTTACAGTTCTGGTCGCCCTGTTATATAAAGGATATTATCAAGATCGGGAGAGTTCAGATGATATTTATCAGGATGTTGCTGGGAATGGAGTGTTTGAGTTATACGGACAGGTTTGATAGACTCGGACATTATCGACTTGAGCATAGGAGGCTGAGAGGTAACCTTATAGAGGTTTATAATATCATGAGGGTTATCGATAATGTTGAATGGTAGGTGTCTTTTCCCTCGAGTAGGGGATTGTTTTAAGATAAGAGGAGCACGTTTCTAAAAAGACATAGCGTCATAGAGCTGTATAGCATGGAAATAGACCCTTTGGTCCAACGCGTCCATGCAGACCAGATAGCCAAAATTAATCTCCTCCCATTTTCCAGCATTTTCCCCATTTCCATCTGAAACCTTCCCATCATCTGCCCATCGAGATGCCTTTTAAATGTTGTAACTGTGCCAGCCTCCACACCTTCCTCTGGTACTCGTTGCACACAACGGCCCTTTGCATGAGGATTTTGCCCATTGGATCCCTTTTATGTTATTCCCATCTCACCTTAAATATTTGCCAATTAGTTTTCGACTGCATTACCCTTGGGAAAAGGCCTTGGCTATTCACTCTAACCACTGCACCCATGATTTTAATAACCTCTAACGTCAGCCCTCATCCTTAGATGCTCCAGGGAAAACAGCCTCAGCCTATTCTGCCTCTCCCTGTAGCTCAAAACCTGCAATCCTGGCAACATCCTTTTAAACCCTTTCTGAACCCTTTCAAGTTTCACAATATCCTTCCGACAGCAGGGAAATCAGAATTGCATACAGTATTCGAAAAGTGGTCTAACCAATGTACTGTACATATGTAATCCAGTCGCATAACTCATATACGAAATGCACTGACCAATAGCATACCAAATACTTTCTTCACTATTATATCTACCTGCAAATCCACTTTCAAGGAACTATAAACTTGTACGCTGAGGTCACTGTTCAGCAACACTCCCCATTACTTTACCATTAAGTAAATTAAATCCTGACCTCATTTGCCTTTCCCATATGCAGCATCTCACATTTATCTAAGTTAAGCTCTGTCTGCCACTCCTCGGTCCATTGGTCAATCTGATCAAGATCCTGCCGTAATCTAAGGTAACCTTATTTGTTGGCTATTATACCTCCAATTTTGGTGTCATCTGCAAACTTACGAAATATACCTCCTATGTTCATATCCAAATCATGTATATACATGATGAAAAGTAACAGAACAAGCACCGATCCTTGTGGCACTCCACTGGTCACAGGCATCCAGTCTGAAAAACAACTCTCCACCACAACCCGCTGTCCTCGACTTTTAAGCCTGTTCTGTATCCAACTGGTTAATTCCTCCTGTATTCCATGTGACCGAATCTTGCTAACCAGTCTCCCATACAGAACCTTGTCGAATGCCTAACTGAAGTCTATATAGATCACATCCAGCGTTCAGCCTTCATCAATCCTCTCCGTTACTTCTCAACAAAAAACAATCAAGTTAGTGAGACATGATTTTCCAGGCACAACCCAATTTGCCTATCCTGATAAAGCATTTTTGCCCAAAATGTCTATTTTCCTGCTCCCCAGATGCTGCCTGACCTACTGTGCTTTTCCAGCACCACTCTAATCTCGACTCTCATCTCCAGCATTTACAGTCCACACATTTGACTATACCTAATGTGTCTTTCCAAATGCATATAAATCCTCTACCTCATGATTCCCTCCAACAACGAGCCGACCACTGATATCAGGCTCACCAACCTATAGATCCCTAGCTCTTCCTTTCCGTTTTGTTTAATAGCACAACTTTAGTCAAACTCATGAATTCCAGCTTTTCACCTGTAGGTGTTCATGATAAAAAAAAACATCTCAGCAAGGGGCCCTGCAATCACTTCCTTAGCTTCTTATAGAATTATTGGGTCCACCTGATCAGGACCCATGAGATTTTTTTTTTACACAGCATGTGGTTCATGTAGGGAGTGAACTTCCTGAGGAAGTGATGGATTGTGGGTAACGTTACTTCATTTAAAATGCATTTGATTAAGTACAGGAATAAGCGAATGTTTGGACAAATCTGGACCAAGCGCAGGCAGATGAGACTGGTTTAGTTTGGAATTATTGCCAGCATGGACTGTATGGGCCAATAGGTCTGTTTGCAAATATCCTGGTTAACTCGATGAGTCTATGTGTATTTGCATGTTCAGGTATGTATCTGCATGTTTCTGTTTGTGGTTGTCTATTCCCATGTGTCTACATATATCGCTATGTACCACTGTCTGCATGTCTATCTCTCTGTGCTTGTTACATGTGTTCCTGCATTAGTCTGTGGATCTCTGTCTCGGCATCTCTGTGCAATGGGAACTCTTCTTGTTTTTGGGGTGAATCACTGAAATGGGGTCAAAACCACTCTCCCTTCCTCTCCCTTTCCCTCTTTTCTTAAAGTGATCCAATCCCACACTCTGCTAGCCTGGTTTAGGTCTTTCCAATTCTTTCTCACATATAAGGTTACTTGTAAGAGTAAGACATTAAAAATTGCAAGTTACAGGAATGCATTAAAATTAATCTCATCGCCTTGCAATGTGGCTCACTCGGATTTGCTTGGATATGATTGCAATGGAAATCTGCTTTAATGAGTACACTGTGTGTTGGAAATACTACCCAGTGACAAACCGTTTCCAGGTGTGTGTGCTTGTGTGTGTGTGTGTTTGGTGCAATCAGAATTCAGATTGGATTGTGCTGTGAACTACTGCCCTCTCTCTCCCTCCCAAACTGAATCCCTGATGGTTTACACACTTTACCACCACGATTACAGTGGTGTGGGAGGTGGGACGTGGGAGATGGGAGATGGGAGGTGGGGGTTGGGGTTGGGATTGCAACAGAGATTGACAACAACAGAAAGCCCAGCAGCTCTGGAAGCATCTTTGGACAGAAATGAAAATTGACGTTTTCGATCGAGTGACCCTTACTCAGAACTCGTGTCAGGGGACATTACATCACTTTAAGCACCACAGAGACTGCCAGACTTGCCACACACAGATACACACACGAATACACACACATAGAGGCACTCACTATTCATTGACACTAACACAGACATGGAGAGTGTCAATATTTCTCTCTCTCCACGGTGTCCTTGTCAATATTTCAATCGTTCTATCTGGTGTGTGTCAGTATTTCTGTGGAGTATGATTGTAGGACAATTTTAGTCTTTCCAGATATCAAAACTGGAAGAATTGTAAAGTTTTTTTGAGGACGGCGTGGAACTCCAACAGGAAAGTTATATTTTGGTGTCGAGTTCAGGTGTGTGGCAGATGCAGATCAAAGCAGAACAGTATGAGGTGATGCTCTTTGGTAGGAAGGACATTGAAAGGTAACATTAAACAGGCTGCACTGTTATAAAGGAGGTGCAAAAGCAAAGGGTGCTGGATATATGGGCACAGATTATCAAAGACATCAGGACAAGTTGGGGTAGCGTTAAATTTCACAAATTAGTGTCAGTATCTGAGCTGTTTACAGGAGGAAGGAGTCTCCGTGCTAGCTTCCTGGGAGGTGGTGGTGACGATGTGATGTGAGCCCACCATCATGCCCACAGAAACCGTGGGGATTCCATTTGTACCAGCTCAACACAAAAGGGAGATGGCATCAGGGCCACGGCTTCTAAGTTGTGCCGGGGGGAAACGGAGCTGCCAGTGGGTTAAAGTGAGAATTTCCCTTCACTGAACATTGCTCCTTCCTCGGTTGGTGGGTTGTGGATGTTTCAGAATCCCCACACGAGACATCCCAGTCCTCTCCGGTTCATGCCATGGTCCTCCTCACATGGCGGAGGGAGGGGGGAGGGAATGGATATCGGACACTCCATCACCTGGCGAGGCCCATTGTGTCCTATTCCAGGCTGTTTCTCCTGGAATGGGAGAAGGGGAGGGAGGGAGGGTAGGAGTGGGTGGCGCTGTTGTTAGTGCTGGTGTAGGTGGGGGGAGAAATGGTGAGGTGTCTGGAGGGAGTCAGTCTGTAGTGTTGTATCTATGCAGTGTTATTAGTGTCGGGGGAGGAATAATGGAGAGGAGATGAGAGAGAGAGAGAGAAAGAGAGAGAGAGGCGGGGGAAGGTGCTGCATGCAGCAGTGAGAGTGGTGAAGCATGAGCCCTGTTCTGGTTCACTGCTGCAACAGATATACAGTGAGTGTGAGGGAGCAGAGAGAATAGGGTGACCCTTATCCTGACAGAGCGAGGAAGGTTATTGATGCTTGTCCTGTGTTGCTGGACATTTCTTCAGACCGCAGATACCGCACTGAGCTGGGTGGGGAGCTCAGGCCATGCTGGATGGGTCTGGTGGTGTGGCCCCCTCTGGGAAGAGAATGGTCCCGCTCTGTACTAGCCCATCCCCCAAGATCTCCGTGCCCCTGTCGACAAACCGTGATGTAATTTCCCCTTAATTGCCATGCTCAGGGTAAACTGTGCAGGGCAGCTCCAAACTGTGAAAGCTCAACCGTGTGACCATTGGCCTTTTAAAGGTGGCACAAGTGCCAGGGGTCACGGAATATCCAGGGGTATCTGGGCGATCGTGAGTACCTCCAGACATGATGGGTGGGAGAATCTGGCTGGCATTGAATGAGAGGGAAACCATGGGGTAGGGGTTAATGAGAAAAGTTTGATAAGATAGCATCAGGAAACTAGCTCGGCTTTGTGCAGTCGATCCCTCTGTCACACTCAGTGAAAATGGCTAGGAGATGAATTATTGTCAGATCCCACCACTGTCATTCCTACTGATCAGCTGCAACGACGCAGCTGGTTAAAATGCTGTTTCTATTCCCGCTGTACTTCTGTTCACAGAAAATCTTGATTTACAGTGGCGGCACGGTGGTACAGTGGTTAGCACTGCTGCCTCACAGCGCCAGGGACCTGGGTTCAATTCCCACCTCAGGCGACTGACTGTGTGGAGTTTGCACGTTCTCCCCGTGTCTGCGTGGGTTTCCTCCGGGTGCTCCGGTTTCCTCCCACAGTCCAAAGATGTGCGGGTCAGGTGAATTGGCCATGCTAAATTGCCCGTAGTGTTAGGTAAGGGGTAAATGTAGGGGTATGGGTGGGTTGCGCTTCGGTGGGTCGGTGTGGACTTGTTGGGCCGAAGGGCCTGTTTCCACACTGTAAGTAATCTAATCTAATCAATCCAACGAGTCGAATACACTGCTGACCCCACTCAAGATAACAAAGCTGAATTTGCTTATCCAATACTCTCTATCACAGAGAATGAGCTAAACATGAACTACGCTTGGGAAATAAGGCAGGTAAGGTGACTGAGGTATCAGTTGGGAAGCACGTTCGGACAAATAATCATAATTCGAATAGTTTTAAAATAGAATGGAAAAGAATGAACCGGGTCTAAAAGATAATGTTCAAAATTGGAGGAAGGTCAATTTTGATGATATCAGCAAGAACTTCCAAACTGGATTGGGACAGATATTCACAAATCAGGGGCCAACAGAGAAGAGCGAAGCCTTCAAAAATGAGATGTCAAGAGCCCAGAGACAGTATGTCCCTGTTAGGTTGAAGTGTAAGGCTGGTAAGTGTAAGGAATGCTGGAGGGCTGGAGAAATTGAGAGTCTGGTCACAGATAAGAGGGAAACATATGTCAGGTAGAGAGAGTAGGAATCAAGGATTTTTTTCAGGATTCATTCACGGGATGAGGGTATCGCTGGTTGGGCCTGCATTTATTGCCAATCACTAATTGCCTAGAGGGCAGTTAAGAGTCAAACACATTATTGTCGGTCTGGAGTCACATGTAACCAAGGACAGGTGAGGATGACAGTTTACTTACTTCAAGCACATCAGTTGAGTTTTTCCAAAAACAAAAATGTATTTATCATCATCATTAGCCTCTTAATTCCATATTTAAAGTCAATGTCCAGTGAGTCTAAAGCCAGTCGGAATATACTTAAGCGGGAAATAAGGAGGCCATGATGGGGACATGAGATAGTTTTGGCAAATAGGGTTAAGGAGAATCCAAATGTACTCTACCCATACATTAAGGAGAAAAGAATAACTCCGAAGAGTTTTGGGCCACTTTAAGATTAGCAAAGCTGCCAATGTGCGAAACCACAGGAGATGGTTTCTATAGGTATGTCAAGAATAAAAGGATGACTAGGGTAGGTATCGGTCCAGTCAAGGATAGTAGTGGGAAGTTGTGTGTGGAGGCGGAGGAGATTGGAGAGACATTAAATCAGTACTTTTCATCAGTATTCACTCAGGAACAGGACACTGTTGCTGATGTGAATATGGAATCACAAATAATTAGAATGGATGCCCTGGAAATATGCAGGGAAGAGGTTTTGGGAATATTGGAAAGGATGAATATAGATAAGTCTCCTGGGCCTGATGGCATTTACCCCCGGATCCTATGGGAAGCTAGGGAGGAGATAGCAGAGCCATTGGCCTGGATCTTTATGTCGTCATTGTCAACGGGAATAGTACCAGAGGACTGGAGGATAGCGAATGTGGTCCCATTGTTCAAGAAAGGGAGTAGGGATAGCCCTAGTAACTATAGGCCAGTGAGTCTGACTTCAGTGGTGGGCAAAGTCTTAGAGAGAATGGTAAGGGATAAGATTTATGAACATCTGGGTAGGAATAACGTGATCAGGGATAGCCAGCATGGTTTTGTGAAGGGCAGGTCGTGCCTCACAAACCTTATTGAGTTCTTTGAGAAGGTGACTAAGGAAGTGGATGAGGGTAAAGCAGTAGATGTTGTGTATATGGATTTTAGTAAGGCGTTCGATAAGGTTCCCCATGGTAGGCTAATGCTAAAACTTCGGAGGTATGGCATTGAGGATACATTAGAGGTTTGGATTAGGAATTGGCTGGCTGGAAGGAGACAGAGGGTAGTAGTTGATGGATTATGTTCATCTTGGAGCGCAGTTACTAGCGGTGTACCACAAGGATCTGTTTTGGGACCATTGCTTTTTGTTATCTTTATAAATGATCTAGAGGAAGGACTTGAAAGCTGGGTAAGCAAGTTTGCGGATGACACAAAAGTCTAGGTTACAGCAAGTTGCTATGTGGCAAATGGTAGCTGCGAAGGTTCACTTTTAGGAATTGATGGATTACTGGGCTAATGGTAGGCTACTTATCTCGGTGTGAGTCAGTTGTAAATAGTGCTGTGAGGAAGGCATATGGTGTACTGGGCTTTATTGGCAGAGGAATTGAGTTCCGGAGTCCTGAGGTCATGTTGCAGTTGTATAAGACTCTGGTGAGGCCTCATCTGGAGTATTGTGTGCAGTTTTGGTCGCCATACTATAGGAAGGATGTGGAAGCTTTAGAACGAGTGCAGAGGAGGTTTACCAGGATGTTGCCTGGAATGGTAGGAAAATCTTATGAGGAAAGGCTGAGGCACTTGGGGCTGTTCTCATTGGAGAAGAGAAGGTTTAGGGGAGATCTGATAGAAGTGTATAAGATGATTAGGGGTTTAGATAGGGTAGATACTAAGAACCTTTTACCGCTAATGGAGTCAGGTGTTACTAGGGGACATAGCTTTAAATTAAGGGGTGGTAGGTATAGGACAGATGTTAGGGGTAGATTCTTCACACAGCGGGTTGTGAGTTCATGGAATGCCCTGCCCGTATCAGTGGTGAACTCTCCTTCTTTATGGTCATTTAAGCGGGCATTGGATAGGCATTTGGAAGTTATTGGGCTAGTATAGGTTAGGTAGGATTCGGTCGGCGCAACATCGAGGGCCGAAGGGCCTGTACTGCGCTGTATCCTTCTATGTTCTATGTTCTATGTTCTATGGAGGCGACACTGAACAAGCATTTTGACTGTGCAGAAGGATATGCAAATAACAGTGGGATCGTGAAAAGTGTCTGCATTACAGAGGAGGAGATGCTGGACTTTGTAAAGCCTGTAAAGGTGGGAAAATCCCCATGACCTGATCAGGTGTACCCTAGAGCTCTTTGGGAGCGAGGGAAGTGATTGCTGGGCTCCTTGCTGAGATATTCGCATTGTCAATTTTCACAGGTGAGGTACCGGAAAATATGAGATTTGCTAACTTGGTGCAATTACTAAAACCATTTAAGAAGGATGGTAAGGAAAAACTGTCAGTGGAGGGCAAATTGTTGGTGAGGATTATGAGGCACAAGGTTTGCATGTATTTTGAATGGCAAGGACTGATAAGGATAGGCAACATGGCTTGAAGCATGGGGAATCGTCTCTCACTAAACTGAGTTTTTTTTTGAAGAATTGACAAAGAAGACTCATTGAGGCTGAGATGTGCACCTTGTCAATATGGACTTCGGTCAGACATTTGACAACTTTCCACATGGCAGACTGGTTAACAAGTTTAGTTCACATGGAATACAGGGAGAACTAGCCATATGGATACAAAATTGGCTCAAAGTTAGTAGACAGAGTGTGGTGGTGAAAGGATGCTTTTCCAACGGAGGTCTGTGACCAAGGTGTTCTACAAAGATCAGTGCTGGATCTACTACATTTCACGATTTATATAAATCACTTGGATGCGAACTTAGCAGCTATAGTTGGTAAGTTTGCGGATAACACCAAAATTGATGGTTTAGTGGATAGCAAAGAAGGTTTTCTTCAGAGTAAAATGGGACCTTGATCAGACGGGCTGATGGACTGAGGCGTGGCAAATGGTGTTTAATCTAGGTAAATGTGAGGTGATGCATTTTGGAAATGCAAATCAGGAACGGACATATGCACTTAATGGTAAGGTCCTGAGGGATGTTCCTGATCAAAGAGAACTTGGAATCCAGGTTCATAGTTCATTGAAAGTAGAATCGCAGGTAGTTAGGATAGTGGAGAAGGTATTTGGTATGCTTGCCTTTACTGGCCAGTGCTTTGACTGTATGAATTGAGAGGTCACGTTGCTGCTGTACAGCACCTAGTTTGGCCACATTTGCAGTACTGCGTTCAATTCTCATTTCCCTCCTATCGGAAAGATATTGTGAATCTTGACGGGAGTCAGAAAAGATTTACAAGGATGTTACCAGGATTTGAGCTATAGGGAGAGGGTGAGTAGGTTGGGGTGATTTTTCCTGGAGCGTGAGAGGCATGTATAGGATGAATCGCCAAGGTCTTTTCCCCAAAACTAGAGGGCATGGATTTCCAGTGAGAGGGGTAAGATTTACAAATGACCTAAGGAGCAACTTTTTTCCAACAGAGGTGGTGCATGTGTGGAATGAGCTGCCAGTGGAGGTGGTGGAGGCTGTTACACTTACAACATTTAAATTACATTTGAATGGGTGCATGAAGAGGAAGGGTTTACATTGATATGGGCCAAATGTTGAGCAAATAGGACTTGTTTAATTTGGGATATCTGATCGGCATTGACAAGTTAGACTCAAGGGTCTGTTTCCGTGCTGCATATCTCCATGACTCTATGATTCTCTCTGACCTGACTCCAATATCCCATTAATTATTCATTCCCGGAAATACCAGTTTATGTGGTGAGATGCTATCGTAATGTCTTCACTTCAGCATCCTGAAACCTGTGAACACATCCTCGCATAACAATGTATCAGAGTCTCTCTACCTCTGTCTATTTCCCAAATCCCTCCCATTAAGTGCTATTTAAACTATTGGTATTTAAACCCTGACATCCAATTTTAATTGTCCAGTTTTAATTTGAATAACTGTCCCATATCTTCCTCTTGTCTTGAATGTTGCTCACCCGAGAGCATCAGCTTCCAGCATTAAGAAGCTTAGAAACAATGTTCAAAACACATAACTTCCATTTTCTTTGACTTCCCAGTATCCTGCCCTGTGCTCCATGCTGGATAGTGGGGTTTCAGCAGTTTTCAGGCACATCTTCGTAACTTGCTCTGTGCGTATCCATTGAAGGCCTGTATTAATCACTCGCTGCTGTTCGTGTGCTCAGTAACATGAGAAATCCCCTCAATTGTTACTGACTCTGACCAGGCTTCCTAATTGTATTTAAGTGTCATTTGATTTAATTCTAGTTTTTGTACATTGTGGAAATGTTGTGGATGGTTTCCTGGAGGCTGTGCTTTAAGCTGCTGCCCTGGGGCATTCAGGAAGACCAGACGCTTTGCTGACCCACTCTGGATGGGTCATAGAGGCTGCGGTTAGGGCACCTGTGTCTGCAACATGAACAACGAATGGAGCAGAGGCTGCAGAGAGGGGAATGAGGAAATCACAATCAGATCAGCCGTGGTCTAAGAGAATGTTGGAGCAGGATTGCATGGCTCGCTCATGTAACTTATTCGGATATTTCTGTCAGTAACAAGACAATTCCCCTTCTCTCCCAGTGACACATACTGATGGGGCGTGAGTCAACTCCTTGTATTCCTGCGTAACAGGATCCTGGGGCCTCACTCGCCCCCTGATTTCCCCCTGTCCCAGTCTCGAGCAGTTGAGTGACTGTCTCCTGTTCCTGTGTCCCAGTCTCGGGCAGTTAAACGACTGCCTCCTGTTCCTATGTCCCAGTCGAGAGCTGTTGAGTGACTTCCTCCTGTTCCTGTGTCCCAGCTCGAGCAGTTGAGTGACTGCCTCCTGTTCCTGTGTCCCAGTCTCGAGCAGTTGAGTGACTGCCTCCTGTTCCTGTGTCCCAGTCTCGGGCAGTTGAATGACTGCCTCCTGTTCCTGTGTCCCAGTATCGAGCAGTTGAGTGACTGCCTCCTGTTCCTGTGTTGTTCCTGAGAAGGACTCATGTTCCTGTGTCCCAGTCTCGAGCAGTTGAATGACTGTCTCCTGTTACTGTGTCCAGTATCGAGCAGTTGAATGACTGCCTCCTGTTTCTGTGTTTTCCTGAGAAGGACTCATGCCCGAAACGTTGACTATCCTGCTCCTTGGATGCTCCCTGACCTGCTGCAATTTTCCAGCAGCACATTTTCAGTCATGTTTCTGTGTCCCCACCTCGAGCAGTTGAGTGACAGCCTCCTGTTCCTGTGTCCCAGTATCGAGCAGTTGAATGACTCCCTCCTGTTCCTGTGTCCCAGTATCGAGCAGTAGAATGACTGCCTCCTGTTCCTGTGTCCCAGTATCGAGCAGTTGAATGACTGCCTCCTGTTTGTGTGTCCCAGTCTCGAGCAGTTGAGTGACTGCCTTTTGTTCCTGTGTCCCAGTCTCGAGCATTTGCATGACTGCCTCCTGTTCCTGTGTTCCAGACTCGAGCAGTTGAGTGACTCTCTCCTGTTCCTGTGTCCCAGTCTTGAGCAGTTGAGTGACTGCCTCCTATCCCTCTGTCCCAGTCTTGAGAAGTTGAGTGATTGCCTCCTGTTCCTGTGTCCCAGTCTCGAACAGTTGAGTGACTGCCTTCTGCTCCTGTGTCCCAATCTCGAGCAGTTGAGTGACTGACTCCTGTTTTTCCATGTTTCTGAGCAGCAGCTTCAATGCTCTGAAGAATGTCTCAAGGTTATGCAAGGACTTGATATCATGGTATTTCAATATGGAAGCAGCATTACAGAAAAGTATCTAGAAACCTCCTCACCAGACATGGTTTGCAGCTGCTATGTTATTTTATCCCTGTCCCCTAAAGAAACAGGGCAAAACATATACAATCCAGCAGTGCTCCGGCAATTCTCTCACATACAGGGAAGAAAGATTAAAAAGATTGAAAGACTTATAATCGATCTCTCAGCAAACCTTATCCATTGCATTCAAACTGAGTAGATTCTCTCTTTCATTGTGATATGTAACATGATGTATGAAATTGGTTAACTGAATGTGTTTGTTTGGTGATTGTGATTAATGTCAGTCTCCGTGAATTATAATTATCCCAGTGGAGGGTGTCCATCTTTTAATGGTAAATGAGCTCTGTTCAATATGTCATCCCATGGTATGAATGGGAGCAACACGGACAGCACTAACAGGAATCAGCAGCTCCGGAGAGAAGGGGAGGAGAGATCAGAATCTGAGCACATTAAACTGGAATGTTCCAACAATGGATCAAAATCTGAAAACAATAAACTGGAATATTCCAACAATGGACAGGAGTTTATCCGGTTATGTTTCAATTCTTTCTACATATTATTGGTGGCCATTATCACCACGGATCAAATATGCACTTTACATTATTCTATATTTTTATTATCCTATCCTGGCTATTGTTGGTGTCCCTGGTAAGTTTCACTTTCCATTTATTATTTGTATTAACAATGTGCGACTACATTACTCTTCTTTTTCAATTACTCTACCCTGTAAACATTCACTCTCCAAACCACCAGGAACAACAACAGTGAACTTCTTTCATTCTTTCTCTCCTTCTTTAGTTCTGACACTGCACCTTATGGGGTGAACTACTCCGTTTCAGCTATGAACCAGGATTCATTGTATCACTGCCCTTGCTATTTCAATATTGAAAGGTTGGAGGACACTATCTTCTGTTCTGGATACAAATTCCATTTCCTTCCTATGACTCCATATCACCCCTGGTCAATAACTGAGGCTGGAACAGAAGAGCCACAACTATGGTGATCCTTTTAGCCATGAGCTGATCACAGACACCATATCCTGACCATTTCTAATTTTAACTACCAACACCTGCAGAATATAATTCACTGGTTCATCCCATCTGCTACTTTAACTTTGAGCTATAAAATACAGTCTTAATGAAGCCAATAATCTGTTGCTGACTCTCCCAGCTTCAAACCTGCCAAAGCAAATCTGAGTCTGATACTCCATGGCTTGTATCTAAACGCAGACCAAAATCCCATCATTCCTGTACGGATTTATTTATATTGTTTTTGGTTCTGGCAATGCCTTTCCTTTAATATTCACAAGCACGTTGTCACTTCTGTCTATGACACTGTTCTCAGTCTCCCTCTGTTAATTACACAAACTCTTGTCAGTTGTTCACATTTAATCAGATTTCCTCCATGTCTGTTCTCTCTCAAACAACAATTGTCATATCTACTGTCGCCCACACACACCCACACACACATACGCAAACGCGCGTGCACACACACACACACACACACACACACACCACACACACAATCTCTCACCTTATACTGGTGCTGTGGAGATACAGAACCATACATTTGTCACTCACTGCATGGGTTGCAAAACTTCCCGTGCAAGACTTTTATGCAGTGCACGTATAGTAGCAATATACTGGCAAAGATTTGCCAGCCTCCCCATGCCAGGCATATATTCGAGTTTATTGTGTAGTCCACTTGTACGGTCTGCACAGCTCTCCAATCTGGCTGGTACCTTGTCCTAGTTAATGGTGTCTGGGATGGTTCTGTGAGGCAGATTCAGAATTTGATGTAACGCAACATTTCAACTGATCTGGCAATAATTTTACAATAATCTGGCTATAATGAATGCTTCCATTCTTGTGATTGGACCCACCCTTGTCTCACTTCTCCAATTACTCCCATTTCCTTGTCTCCTTATCCATATTTTCACAACATGTTATCAGTTAATCCATTGTTTGATTTCTGTACATTTCCCCTGGTGTTGTTTTGTGGCTCCGAAATATATCGAGTGTTGGTATTGTGAAGCTCAGAAACAATGAAATGGGATGTGGGCGGCTGTTGTTCCATGTTGTGCAGTGGGTTCTAGCAGCTTTGAGATATGCCTTTGACACTTGGTATGTGCCTGTCCACTGAAAGCCTGTTTGTCCCTCTCAAATGATCGTGTGGTCAGTAACATGAGGAAGCCCCTCGGGTATTATTGTAAAGGACCAGGTGTCCAACTTGTAGCTGAGGGGTTCTGACTGACTCTTGTTACTGAAACGTTATTGGACGTGCTGCAGATGGTTTGCTGGAGGTTATGCTGTGAGCTGCCTCAGACATTCAGGGAGACCTGAGGATTTCGTGACCCAACTCTGGATGGTGCAACGGGAGTGTAATGACAGCATCTGGGTCTGTAACATGAACAACAAATGGAGCAGAGGCTGCAGAGAGGGGAAGATCTGAAACCATGGTGTGAGTGTGTGTGGGGAAGTGGATCTGCCAAATCTGTCTGTGTTTTAACAAGGATACATGCATCCTCTCGCTCTCCAGCTTAAATACGCCCATGCACTCTCTCCCTCTCCTCCCAGCACACAAACACACTCCCCCCCTCTCACACGCACACACGCACACTCCCCTCTCTCACACGCAGGCACACCCTGACCCTCTCCCACTCACGTAGACACTCCACCTCGCTCTCAAACACACATATCTGCGTATACACAAACACACATGCACACGCACGCACACACATAAATCTGGGCTGAATTTGCATTTGCCGATTTGTATTTGCAGTTACATTATACTTTGTCAAAAATATACAATTTGTATACAGTCAGTCAATGCGGTATTTTATAAACTACTACTTTAGACATAAACCCAGATTGACTCCAGGTGAAGACACAGACAGACTCCAAACAAGACCGCACTATAAAATACATTGCTGACCGGAGGGGTCACATCCTTCACATCGATAATACCTGAAGGTGTCTCCGGACAGTGACTTGAAATAAATTATCGGATTTGCATATTAATCAATCAAAACCTTCATCTCGAATCTAACCGATTAAAGATTTAGGAGCCATCTTCGATGTGTTCAATTCATGCACATGAGTTGTACAACCTTTTGGTCTTTCCTCATAAATTCTGTTTTTAAGGTCTTCTCTCTCTAACACCTGATGAAGGAGCAGCGCTTTGGAAGCTTGTGTTTTTAAATAAACCCGTTGGACTATAACCTGGTGCCGTGTGATGTTTGACATTGTCCAACCCAGTCCAAAGCCAGCACTTCCACATCATGGTTTCTATTGGTTAGCCAATATTTTCTCCAAGCACATAAATTGTCCTAACCCCATGTGCGCTTGCATTTGATATTAATCTTTTGTCAGGCACTTAATGCATTATCTTCTGAAAGTCCAGATGCAATACATCATTCAGATTCCCTTTGTTCACCTTGTTTGTCGCATTTAAAAAAATGTTCGACAAATCATGCAAACATGATTTACCCTTAATAAAACCATATCGACTGTGATGGATTGTGTTTTTACTTTGAAAGTCTCCTGTTAATTTCTTAATAACAGAAATGAACAATGTGCCTTCACTCCCAATCGTTTACTCAAAACCTTTCATTCCCGAGTGAAGTTGGTTACTGTCTGTGTGGAGTTTGCACATTCTCCCTGTGCCTGCAAGTGTTACCATCGGGTACTCCGGTTTGTTCCCGCAGTCCCAAGTTGTGCAGGTTAAGTGGATTAGTCATGGAAAATTTTTGGTGCGCAGAGATTGTGCTGGGGGGATTGGGGTTTGTGTGGGGTGGTTTTCAGCGTATCAGTGTGGAGTCGATGGGTCAAATGGCCTGTTTCTACACGATAGCGATTCTATGAATAACACGTATGTTGCAGATACCATTTGAGGTCAGAATCTGGGTTAATTCCAATGTCGTTTCCTCAATGAGGAGATGGAAGCTAACCACATTAACCCAGATGTGACCTCACTAACTTCCTGTACAGCAGCAGCAACACATTACCAGCCTGCTGTAATGTTCCCACTAAGGTTAGAGCAGGCTCAGCTGTCTGGGGGAATACACAGCATTGTTGAACTGGTGTGTTGACCTACATTTCAGAGGGATTTGAGTCCAGGAGTAGGTGTGTCTTACTACAGCCGTACATGGCCTTGGTGAGACCCAATCTCGAATATTATGCAATATTGTTTGCAGTTTCAGTCTCCTCACCACATAATCGGCAAAACTGACACTGAGGGAGTGCAGCGAAGAGTGATCAGACTGATCTCTGGGATGACAGGTTTGTTGTGGGAGCAGAGTTGAGTTGACTGGGCCTGTGTTCCATAGGGTTTAGGATAATGTGTGAACTATGTACATCACCGACAGGGCGAGGCAGTTTGTAAGCAAGGATGATAATTCCTCTGTCTGGAATGGCTAAAACAAAGGCCACATCATTAGGTACTGACAGGCCAAAGTGCATTGAGAATAGAATAAATGTCTGAACTCAGAAACCGGTGAACCTTGGGAATTCCGCTGTGGAAACCGAGGGGCTGAATATAAATAAGGATTTCTAGGCACAAAGGAGTGGGAAGAGAGCAGGAGTAAGGTGTGGAGATAGACGATCAGCAATTTTACAGGTAGTTCTCCGATTATGCGGCAACTGCATTCCTGTGGAACACCATATTATAGAAACGGTGCATATAAATAAGGGGACCAATTCGAAAAAGAGGGGAAGCGGCGACCCTCCAATAATATCAGTAAAAATCAAAACAAAAAACAATAGTTAGCCTAACACAAACGATAGCACAGTCTACACAAATCTTTAAAACATACATTGTAATGAATTAGTACAGTAAAAGATTCTACCCCCCACCCTCGTTTGAAATAAAGTTATTTCTAAATGTAGACTACACATGCCACTTTAAAGCGGGTGCCTGAGATGGAATCACGTCACAGTGAGCAGGAGCTAATTTTATGAAGAAAGGTGTGCAATGAAGGAGGCCCAGTGTGTTGAATGACCGACTCATTTCCCGATGTTTCTGTGCAGTTTGTGGAAAAGCTCTGTAAATGTTGCCACCAGCTCTCAGATGTTAGGATGGAAGCCTCTGCTGGATCAACAGGACTGTATTTCCCGTTCTGATACTGAGGCTGGGGCCGGATGTTCTGTCCGGTTTTACCCTTCAAGACGTTGGATCAGTTTGATATAATTGAGTGTCTTGCTTGTCCATTTCAGAGAGCATTGAATAATTTATCACATGTCTGTGCATCTGGAGTTACTTGTAGGCCAGACAGGAAAGCCCTGGAGATTCACTTCCTGAAAGTTCATTAGGGAAGGAAATTGATGTTAACAATCGACTTTTGCTTCAAAGTCACTATTACTGACACCAGATTTTAGATCTCGATATTTTATTATTTGTTTTTAACTTCCAACAGCTGCCAGAGCATTAGCCTTATCTGGATTAGCAATCCAGTGACTTTTCCACAACAGCACCATCTCCACATGGGGACCAGCCGGAAACCACACTGAGCGGGTTATTTCTGTGCTAGTTACCATCTCTGTCAAAAAGAACTCCCAACAATTGGGCTTTTGTGTTGGGATTGATGGGATGGTAATTGGTCAGATTGTAATTATTCCTCTCAGGCTACTGGACATAGTTGAGTAATTTTCCACTTTGCCAGGGAGATGTCAGAGTTGGAGCTGGAATGAAACAGCTCCCCAGGACACGGCTTTTGTTGTGCAGCACAAGATTTCAGTCCTACTGCAGGAATGGGGTCAGGGCCATTGCCTTTGTTGTATCTACTGTATTCAGCTCGTTCTTTCATGTCACGACAACGCATCAAATTGGTTGAAGATGGCATCTGTGGTTCTGTGGGCATCATGGCGAG